>NC_090648.1:401259314-401416814 GCF_040937935.1 Hyperolius riggenbachi | reverse complement strand
AGATCTGGACTTTGACTGGGCCATTCTAACACATGAATATGTTTTGTTTTAAACCATTCCATTGTTGCCCTAGCTTTATGTTTAGGGTCGTTGTCCTGCTGGAAGGTGAACCTCCGCCCCAGTCTCAAGTCTTTTGCAGACTCCAAGAGGTTTTCTCCCAAGATTGCCCTGTATTTGGCTCCATTCATCTTCCCATCAACTCTGACCAGCTTCCCTGTCCCTGCTGAAGGGAATCACCCCCAGAGCATGATGCTGCCACCACCATATTTGACAGTGGGGATGGTGTGTTCAGAGTGATGTGCAGTGTTAGTTTTTCGCCACACATAGTGTTTTGCACTTTGACCAAAAAGTTCCATTTTGGTCTCATCTGACCGGAGCACCTTCTTCCACATGTTTGCTGTATCCCCCACATGTCTTGTGGCAAACTGCAAACAGGACTTCTTATGCTTTTCTGTTACCAATGGCTTTCTTCTTGCCACTCTTCCATAAAGGCCAACTTTGTGCAGTGCACGACTAATAGTTGTCCTATGGACAGAGTCTCCCACCTGAGCTGTAGATCTCTGCACCTCGTCCAGAGTCACCATGGGCCTCTTGACTGCATTTCTGATCAGCGCTCTCCTTGTTCGGCCTGTGAGTTTAGGTGGACAGCCTTGTCTTGGTAGGTTTACAGTTGTGCCATACTCTTTCTATTTCTGAATGATCGCTTGAACAGTGCTCCGTGGGATGTTCAAGGCTTTGGAAAATATATATATATATATATTTATATATATATATATAGTGGGTTGCAAAAGTATTCTGCCCCCTTGAAGTTTTCCAGATTTTGTCATATTACTGCCACAAACATGAATCAATTTTATTGGAATTCCACATGAATGACCAATACATAGTGGTGTACACATGAGAAGTGGAACATGATTCCAAACATTTTTTACAAATTAAATAACTGCAAAGTGATGTTTGCATAATTATTCGGCCCCCTTTGATCTGAGTGCAGTCAGTTGCCTATAGACATTGCCTGATGAGTGCTAATGACTAAATAGAGTGCACCTGTGTGTAATCTAATGTCAGTACAAATACAGCTGCTCTGTGAGGGCCTCAAAGGTTGTCTAAGAGAATATTGGTAGCAACAACACCATGAAGTCCAAAGAACACACCAGACAGGTCAGGGTTCAAGTTATTGAGAAATTTAAAGCAGGCTTAGGCTACAAAAAGATTTCCAAAGCCTTGAACATCCCACGGAGCACTGTTCAAGCGATCATTCAGAAATGGAAGGAGTATGGCACAACTGTAAACCTACCAAGACAAGGCTATCCACCTAAACTCACAGGCCAAACAAGGAGAGCGCTGATCAGAAATGCAATCAGGAGGCGCATGGTGACTCTGGACGAGCTGCAGAGATCTACAGCTCAGGTGGGAGACTCTGTCCATAGGACAACTATTAGTCATGCACTGTACAAAGTTGGCCTTTATGGAAGAGTGGCAAGAAGAAAGGCATTTTTAACAGAAAGCATAAGAAGTCCCGTTTGCAGTCTGCCACAAGCCATGTGGGGGACACAGCAACCATGTGTAAGAAGGTGCTCTGGTCAGATGAGACCAAAATGGAACTTTTTGGCCAAAATGCAAAACACTATGTGTGGCAGAAAACTAACACTGCACATAACTCTGAACACACCATCTCCACTGTCAAATATGGTGGTGGCAGCATCATGCTCGGGGAGTGCATCTCTTCAGCAGGGACAGGGAAGCTGGTCAGAGTTGATGGGAAGATGGATGGAGCCAAATACAGGGTAAACTTGGAAGAAAACCTCTTGGAGACTGCAAAAGACTTGAGACTGGGGCGGAGGTTCACCTTCCAGCAGGACAATGACCCTAAACATAAAGCCAGGGCAACAATGGAATGGTTTAAAACAAAACATATCTATGTGTTAGAATGGCCCAGTCAAAGTCCAGATCTAAATCCAATCGAGAATTTGTGGCAAGATCTGAAAACTGCTGTTCACAAACGCTGTCCATCTAATCTGACTGAGCTGGAGCTGTTTTGCAAAGAAGAATGGGCAAGGATTTCAGTCTCTAGATGTGCAAAGCTGGTAGAGACATACCCTAAAAGACTGGCAGCTGTAATTGCAGCAAAAGGTGGTTCTACAAAGTACTGACTCAGGGGGGCGAATAATTACACACACCCCACTTTGCAGTTATTTATTTGTAAAAAATGTTTGGAATGATGTATGATTTTCGATCCACTTCTCACATGTACACCACTTTGTATTGGTCTTTCACGTGGAGTTCCAATAAAATTGATGCATGTTTGTGGCAGTAATGTGACAAAATGTGGAAAACTTCAAAGGGGCCGAATACTTTTGCAACCCACTGTATGTATATATATATATATATATATATATATACACATATATATGCCAAAACCTCAAGTAAACTTTTTCCGCATTGTCTTTATGGGGTGTTGTGTCTTGTGGGTAGAATTCTGAGGTAAAAATGTATTTACCAGTAATCAAATTTGGAATAAGGCTGTAACATAGAAAAATGTGGAAAATAGTGATGCATTATGAATACTTTCTGGATGCACTTTATATTGTAACATGATGCCCTATTTATTTACTTCAGCCAAGTTTCTGTGTTTTTTTTTTAGAGGAACATCGTTTTGATGACTCTGGATCAACAGGTTTATGTGAGGGAGCAGGCTGTTGTACTTTGTTTTCTGGTTGAACTCGATGGACGTATGTCTTTTTTCAACCCAAATAGCTATAGAACTATGACCTTTATTATTATTATTATTATTATTATTATTAGCTGGTGTAACGATCGGTGTAACACAGAGAGGGTCTGATTACCGGTGATCTGCAGTATCACCGAGAATACAGATATATATCTAACCTCTGGACACCTGAGTGATAAGAGTGTTTGGTGCAACAGTAATACTTTGAGGAGAGCACCAGGGAGAAGGGTGCTAAACAGTGGGGGATACTGCTTGAGATCAGGTTCCTTCCACAGGTCTGAAACTCCCCAAGGGGCGGAGCTAGGCTGAGAGTGGGAAGGACAGAACGTGAGTGACACCAATGAGGAAGTGTCACCGACAGATCTGCGAACTATCTCTTAACAGGAGAGAGAGTTCTCGAAGTCGGACAGGCCAGGTCGTTAAAGAGTAACTGTTAGCCCCCAAATTGAAATTTAAATCTGTATTGCAATGTTTTATTTAGTATTTCTGTGAACCAAAAAGCCAATGCAGAACTTTAAAATCAATCTAATTTTTTTACAATGTAACCTTTTTCCCCGCTCCGGACGCAAAGCCGCATATCTGATACTGCTTAGCATGCAGAGCATGCCTATGTCTGCCCGACCCCCCTCTCCCCACCAGGACCAGGTGCCAATATATTCTCCCCAACAAACAGCTGACCGTTCTGACACGGAGACAGAGCGGCAGCACTTCCAGCGCCGTCACCGCAGAGCAGCCGCCGCCGTGCATCTCTCACATGTGATTCTCTCACATGTGACTCGGCGGCGGCTGCTCTGCGGTGACGGTGCTGGAAGTGCTGCCGCTCTGTCTCCGTGTCAGAGCGGTCAGCTGTTTGTTGGGGAGAATATATTGGCACCTGGTCCTGGTGGGGAGAGGGGGGTCGGGCAGACATAGGCATGCTCTGCATGCTAAGCAGTATCAGATATGCGGCTTTGCGTCCGGAGCGGGGAAAAAGGTTACATTGTAAAAAAATTAGATTGATTTTAAAGTTCTGCATTGGCTTTTTGGTTCACAGAAATACTAAATAAAACATTGCAATACAGATTTAAATTTCAATTTGGGGGCTAACAGTTACTCTTTAACACACGGACAGATAAAGTACAGAGACAGTATACAGGGGCAGAATCCTAAGATCAGCAGAGTTTGGCAACAGAGTATCAGAATGACAAAGGTACAGAATCAGAGATCAGAAGAATGGTCAGGAAAGCAGAAGGTCATAACAGATAATCAACAATGCCTAGGCTTGAGTGTGAGCTCCTAGATTCTCAACACTCCTGGAACTAGACTAGATAATAATAGTGATTCAGATGGACAGAATTCCTAGACTAAGGTGTGAGTTCCTTGGCCATCAACACCTTGGAAACTGGTCTAGATAACACCACAGATAATAATACAATTCCTAGGCTAAGGTGTGAGCTCCGTGATCATCAGCATGTACGAAACTGTCTAATAAACACAGATACTGACAAGGTCTGAGTGCTACCACGTAGTGATCACAACGCCAGACACCAGAGAAATGACCAGCACCCAGTATATATACATCAGCGCTCTCTAGCGCCTCCCCTAAGTGCTGGACCAATGGAAGTTGCTGAAATTGTCAGCTGACCGGCTTGGTCAGTTGACTCCCTTCTGACTGTCATAAAGGCCCTGCCTCTCTGCGCACGCGTCCTCCTGAGCCAGTGTGGACTATCAGTCCCAGCCACACCAGACATGTGTTGTAATGTTCCTGCTGTGTTGAATGCGGAATCCGCCACACCGCTGTCAGTGGGTGCGGTGTTTTCTCCGCATTCCGCATTACTGAGAAGAGTAGGCCTATGCGTGCTACCTGCCGCGTCGGACGCGGAATCCGCTGCCCTGTTGTCTGGGGATGTGGCGGTTTCTCCGCGCTTCGACTGCGCACTAGCTTCCATGTTGAACGCGGAATCAGCCGCCTTACTTTGAGTACTAGTGGCGGCTTTTCCGCGTTTCCTCACAGTTGGATAGTGTAATGGTTAAGGGGTCTGCCTCCGACACAGGGGACCAGGGTTCGAATCTCAGCTCTTCCTGTCCAGTAAGCCAGCACCTATTCAGTAGGAGACCTTAGGCAAGTCTCCCTAACTCTGCTACTGCCTATAGAGTGCATCCTAGTGGCTGCAGCTCTGGCGCTTTGAGTCTGCCAGGAGACAAATGCGATATAAATGTTATTTGTCTTGTCTTGTCTATACAACATTTATCAGAGGTTGGCGCTCACAGTAATCTCCACTGCCACCAAATGGTAGTCAAGTGCTGAATGTTCATAAATACCTTATACACCTTGTTCAAACTATATACAGCTTGGTTCACACTACACAATGTTATGACACTTGGTTCACACTGTGTGTCATTCGTGACTCATCAGAGGCCTCTGCTCTGAGCGTCAGAGAACCTCTGATGAGTCACTTATGACGAAACATGTAAGGTGGAGCTTAGATGCGGAAGAGACTAGCAGATCGCACATGGAAGGCGGTGTAGCCCTGAACGAAGGAGGACGTGGATGACCGAGCACGCAGCGGTCAGGGGACTCCATCCACTTAAAGGAGACGCTTATGCCAGTCGGCCAAGATAACGGGGGAGAGCCCGATGATAAAACTATATGCCTATGGATTTAATCTGTATATTGTATGTGCAATGGAATTTAAAAACTTTAAATTAAAGTAACAGTATCACACTATGTTGAGGCCTTTTTATTGAGGTGATGCTGCTTAGGAAGAGGTTGAATCTCAGGGAAGGTTCCATTTAATGCCACAGTGGTGAGGGACAACCAGGGTAACGGTCCCAAGGCTTCATCTGACCTTCCAGTAAGTCATCCCACACAGTGAGTGTCTCTCACTAGGGTGTGGTGGAGGCTGTCCTTTTTGTAGAGCCCATTCTGGGGGCTGAGAGTGTGACATATGCTGAATCTGTGGAGGAATATATGTGAACAATATATATGGCAGATTTAAATCTATGAATTTGATTTTATTGCATAGGCATATGAAGACACATGTCATGATTGTGCATAGAATTGTGTTAAAAACGTGTGCAGTGTGAACCAAGCTGTGTGTGAACCAAGTGTCATAACATTGTGTAGTGTGAACAAAGCTATATATAGTTTGAACAAGGTGTATAAGGTGTTTATGAACATTCAGCACTTGAGTACCATCTGGTGGCAGTGGATAGTACTGTGAGTGCCAGCTTTTGATGTTGTACATCTAAATTTTAAGCAGAGGGGGCAAACCAGTGCAGTTGATTTGGCTTTCCGAATACCAGCACGCAGTGTGTTATTGTACATTTTATAATTACTATTATTATCATTATTATTTAGTGCTTAGCGCTTACATCTTTCACAGCATTGTACAGAGTATATAAGTAGTTAAACTATAGTTTCATTAGTATACAAGCATACTAAATGTATGCATAGTAAATGCTGTCATTTCTTTAGTGCGTGCATGAAGATTTCTGGGAAGAATATTGCTTTGTCCCTTTTGTTGTACAACACAACTAAAAGATTAATCCATATTCATTATTCTTTCAGGGCCTTGGATTACCACAAGAAACAGCAGCATAGACAATGGTGAGGTAGAAATTGGTCGTCGAATTAACCAGGAAATACCAGCAGGGGTGTTCTGGAGATCACACATTCATCTTGCCCACCCACAATTTCTAAAATTTAACATCTCATTAGGGAAGGATGCCTTATTTGGTGTTTACATACGTAAAGGCCTCCCACCATCACACGCTCAGGTAAGTAAGATGACATAGAGAAAACTGTTATATTTTACATGCAAAACATGTTAGAAAATAAAAGATTATATACAATGATCAGCTAGTGTTTAGTAACAATTGGATCCTTTACTGCTTCATACAATTTATTTTATTTTTTGGTTGAAATTCTAGTCACATGTTCAAATATCATACTTGCCTTTTTCAAGCAAAAAAAAATGTATAGACATTGCCTATAATTGTGAAAACTAAGCATGGAATGTTTATAAAGTTTTAGTATTTGGTTTAAGTACCCTAAACAGACGTTCCCTGTCCCAGGCTGCAAGGTGTCCCAGGTTATGTCCCACTTTTGGGCCACCGGGTGTCCCAGCCGTGGAACTCTGTGGCCTCATGATGTAATGTATGTCTCATTTACCATTTGGGGAGTCAGAGTAATTGTTTTCTGCTGCATTTCGTGTGTCAGAGGTAACAATAGTTGCATTTAATTTGTCGGTAACAATTATTGCAATTCATGTGTCAGAAGTAACGGCTGCTGCGGTTGTTGTTTGATGGTTTTAGAGACTGCATTTGGTACTTTGGGGTTATTGTTGCAGAATTTGGCGGCTCGTGATTATTAAATGGCATGCTAAATGTAGCATCAGCAGCTTCTTAAGATTTCATGCACAATCTAATCCCACCATAGTCATAGTCTAATGTCCTACGATATTATTATGTATTTATATAGCACTGGCATGTAAGGCAGCACTTTACAGAAAATATAGTCATGTCCTTGGCAGAGCTCTCAATCTAATACTGGGCCGGCCATAGTCTAATGTCCCGCCTTATTATTATTATTATTATTATTATGTATTTATGTGGCATTTGCATCTTCTGTAGCACTTCACAGAGTACATAGTCATGTCATGGACTGACATCCATGATGCAAACCTCCCATTTCACCACATCATTGTGGTAACACTGCTTTTTTATGTGTTTGGGGAACATTGTCTAATTACTTTTAGGGTAACTGCCTTATCTGTGTTTTGGGAGGAAACTCTGGCCCACTGTCTCAGAATTACATTACAGTTTGCCCCGCTCACACCATGTCATGGGCACACCCATTTTTTCACTGTGGTCATGGATACGCCCATTTTTTGCTTTGCACATATATGAGAACTGTGGCTGGGAGGGATCAAGACTTGAATTCTCAGGCCAGGGCAGTTTCTAGGCTTAAAGCCTAGACATTCTACCCCCACTCCCCCACATACACGTTAGTACACGTTTTTTTCCATAGCAGTGAAATGTGAAATAGATTTCAGTTAAAACGCGTTAAGTGTGAAAGGTGCCATAGGAAAACATGGGCATTACTGTGAAAATCCATTTTCTTTCAGTTATAACTGAGAGCAACTGATTAAGTGTAAAAGGGGCCTTAGGCTCACACTGACAGACCAAATGCTGCGTTTACCAACGGCAAACAGCCACAAAGAGCTTTAGTTTATGAAGTGCCCTCAGCAACGTGGCAAAAAAATCCCCACCCCAAAGAGCCTGTTCTAGCACCCAGGTCATACAGATACTCATTGATGACTCATTCTTGTCGGAGCAGGCGTTCAAACATCATGAGTGAGGAATTGCAGTGAGTCTGGCCGACGCGAATTACGTGCCTCACTGGCAAGTTGCTTCACTGCTGAATCTCAAAAAGGCATGCCGTGGCCGTGTATGAACGTCTGCAGCAGAGGCCAGAACGATGTTGTCATGACATATACATTTTACATACAAAATTTAACTTTTGTTTTGAAAAAAAATGTTGTTGCAGCTGAAGTGAGACAAGACCAGAGCAATCAGGAATCAGGAATTCTCTGCTGGACTTTCCTTTGGATGGCAGTGATGTTAGGTCTCCAGCTAAGGTCACTGGAGATGGTAGTGCCCAGGAGACGGGCACAAGGCACTCTAGCCACTTCCGTACCCTCAATGTGAATTGGTGGTGGGGTGGGAGTGGATTTCCTGAAGTCAATGATTAGCTCTACAGTTTGTGATGATCTGTGCAGGCAGGCAGTTTTTTGACCATTGTTTAGGTTTGCATGCTGCAGGACTCTGGAAAGAAGAGCTTCTGTCAGTTTTGCAGCTTGTGCTTGCAGAGGAATTTGCATACGTTGTCATGCAAATTGCCTGGCCACATTCATTGGAGGCGTGTACTATAAGTACTATGTCTTTCCCACAATGCTTGGCTGGTCATAAGGAGTCTTCCTGTGAAACACTCTGGAGAGTGTCAGCCATGCTCTTTGTTTGAAGATCAGCTTAGAGTAATTCCTGGAAACTGTGCTAGGCAGGTTCCCTAGTGCAGTTAGGATTGTTTATCTGTTTTGTTTGTCTGTTGCGATTGTCCTGTCCCTACGGTGGTCGACAGGAAATCGTTCTGACCTCTGTTCTTGGAGTATAGCTGGTGCAGCGGTTGCTACCAGCTATCTCTTGTGATCTGTCTCACTTGGATCGCACTAGCATCTTGCGCTAGCGCTGTGGATCCTTCTGTTCTGTCTCCTTGGATCGCGCTAGCCACTTTCCACTAGTGCTGTGGATCCTTCTGTTCTGCCTTCCTGGATCGCACTCGCCTTGCGCTAGTGCTGTGGATCCTTCTGATCTGCTTCTCTGTTCTGTCTGCCTGGATCGCACTCGCTTCGCGCTAGTGCTGTGGATCCTTCTGTTCTGTCTACCTGGAGCGCGCTAGCCACTTTCGCTAGTGCTGTGGATCCTATCTCTCGCTTGTCCCTGTTTTCGTGTGTCTGTCTTGTCTGCTACGGACGCTTGCTGGAGGCTCGGTGAGGTAACCGTTAAGCAAGCGTTCGCGTCCTCTGTTTCATGTTTGTCTGTCGATGGTTAGTTAGGCGTGCTTGTCTCTATTGTGCTTATCACGTGGAGACCGCACATAACCGCGTGCACTGTTGCGAATGAGTGCGGTGTTCGCGGTTAGCTAGCGTTTATTTTCAGCATCTCCTCATTGTATTATTTGCTGTGCCTTTTTTTAACCTCGTATTCTGTTCTGATCTGCCTTGTCACGTCTGGCGATCGCACCTCTCGCGATCGCGTTCCTATTTCATATCTGCTGTTGTGTGTGCACTGTCGCGGGGTGGCGACTAGGTTGGCGCACACACATACAAACCTGTCCCTTTGCTCGTTCTCATTCGCAATCGCTTCTCTTGCGATTGCGTTCTACGCTTCGTACAATTCCTGTCTGGCATTTGTGGAGGTACAGAGGATAGGTTCCTCTGCACTCCCCAGCGCCATCTGCCGACAGGAATTTCCCTCTACGGGTGCGTAGCACCTTTTGCTGGGTTCCTGCAAATATACGCTTGTGGAGGATTTCCGCCGTATCAGCGCACGCGTTGTGCGCTGATCACGGAGAAAGTTCCATAATCGTTACACAGTTTTTGTGGTGTTGAGCACTAGCTTGTTCTCCTTGCACCATTGGGAGATTCTTTCCACCTGCTGACAGTACTCCTGGATGTTGTCCTTGAAGACCTTAACTGAGTCTGCCTTGGATCTGCAATTTTGTGTAGAGGGAGATCAGCAGTGGAGACAAGACGCAGCCTTGAGGGGCACCTGTGTTGGTGGTCATGGTTTGTGAGTGGATGTCACCCAGCCTAACAGTTTGAGTCCTGTTGGTGAGAAGGTCTGTGATTCAGAGACATAGGCTTGGGTGAACACCAAGTGTGGCTAGTTCTTCTTGTAGGATGCGTGGACAAATAGTGTTAAATGCTGAGCTAAAGTCCAGGAGTAGTATTCTGGCATACTTGTCTGGTCTGTCAAGGTGGTCATAAATGGACTCCAGGCAGATGTTTATAGCGTCACCAGTGGACCTGTTTGCCCTATACGTGAACTGATGGGGGTCTAGAAGGGGCAAGGTGGAGATCTTGAGTTTGGATAAGACCACTCGCTCTAGAGTTTTCATTATGATGGACGTAAGGGCTACTGGCCTGTAGTTGTTCAAGTCAGAGACTCCCTGTTTCTTAGGGACGGGTATGATGGTCAACCTCTTGAAGCATCTGGGGACTATTCCTTCACTTAGTGATTTGGTGAAGATGGCGGAGAGGATGGAAGCGAGTTGCCTAGAGCAGGTTTTCAGGCAGGCTGGAGACGCCATCCGGTCCAGGGGCTTTCCTGGTGTTTAACCTTGACAGGAGTAGCAGGACATCAGCTTCGCTCGCCTCTAGAGAAGGAGCTTGACTCATGATGTTCACCTCGAGGCGAGGGGGGGGGGGGGGGGATTGGACAGTTCCAAATGTACCCTTGGTTCTTCCAGCCTCTCAAACCTGCAGATGCAGTGACTTGGCTCTGCTCCTATGATGGCACAGGTTTACTGTACATACAAAAATGTATTTTATTTAACAAAAAATTGTTTGTTGCAGCCACTATAGCAGAGGCCAGAACAATGTTATCATGACATATACATTTTACATACAAAATGTTATTTTTGGGGGGGAAAAATGTTTGTTTCAGCCACGGTGACACTGAAAACTGATGCGGTGACTTGGCTCTGCACGTGATGAATGGTACAGGTTTCCATACAAACATTTAAATCGTGTGGTGTGTGTATATAGGTGTCAATCAGGTAGTGTAAGGGTTAGGCCTGCTTCACATTACAGGCCAAACTCTGCGTTTAACGCACCGCAAACAATAACAAAGAGCATTGTTTTTAATAGTTGACTCCCTCTGGACATAAATGTTAGTCCAGTCTGCTGCAATCTTTGTGTAGTGGTGTGTAGTGGTCACCGTGCTCATGCGCACGTTTGTGGGAGCGCAGGCGATGGCGGTTTTCCAGTCCCTATGGTTGGGCTGAGGTAGCTAAGGTAGCTCAATGATAGTAAAGTGACCAAAAAACACTGATTCTGCAGTGTGGGCCAGTGTTGACCTAGTAGGCTTTATTGATCACCTGAGGTGACCATAAGGGCCCATTTACACTGGGGCGATTAACGGGCAATTCCTGCTAATTGCTAAAGCGCTAGTGCTATTCTACCCTATCGCAGTGTTCTTACTGCCGTGATTGGCTGCAATTTCTGGCGTTTTGCGATTAGCGCCAACCTGAAGAAATTTTGGAGCGATTCTGGAGCGATCGCGGTACAATGCCTATAAAGCGCTGACCGTGATCGTTCTGAAATCGTGGAAGTGTCCAGTGATTTTTACCGCACGGATCACTGTAAAATCACTCCAGCAAAATGCTAAGCGCTAGTGTTTTGCTCTTTTAGATGTGAACGGGGCCTAAAAATAGTTTTGACAAAACGTATCCAGCAGATCGCATTTAGTTTGTCCACAATGAAGCAACCAGCACACTAATATAGGACATTGCTTCATTGATATACGCAAGCTCCTTCACCATGACAAGGTAACGGTGGTCGTTACTGGTATACTGTGCTGTGTGATCTGGTTTTCTTGTATTCCTGTATTGTCATATTGCTGTTTGTCACCCCTAAATATTGTCTGTAACCTAAATTAATGTCCAGCGCTGCGTAATATGTTGGCGCTTTATAAATACAACAAATAAATAAAGCTTCTTTTATTGATCACATCAGACTTGTGCAGAGGGTACAACGACAGACCGCTGTTTCGAGCAGTATAGCTCTTTATCAAGTTGTCAAAACTGCAGTTGTACCCTCTGCACAAGTCTGATGTGATCAATAAAAGAAGCTGTGAATACAGTGGTGGTGCCTGCAAGATCCATTCTTGGCATTTGACGGCTCTGGTGGTGTGGAGGGCCGACTGCTTGGGCACACCATCTTCTATACATGGGTGCTGTCTCAAACCTTATGACCTTTAACAAATAAATAAATAAAATATCAATGAAGCAATGTCCTATATTAGTGTGCTGGTTGCTTCATTGTGGACAAACTAAATGCGATCTGCTGGATACGTTTTGTCAACACCATTTTTAGGCCCCGTTCACATCTAAAAGAGCAAAACACTAGCGCTTAGCATTTTGCTGGAGTGATTTTACAGCGATCAGTGCGGTAAAAATCGCTGGACACTTCCACGAAGGAGAATTGACGTGTACATGCCTTTTTTTTTTTTTTTTTTTTGCAGCCACTGTGTAGCACCAGAGGCCAGAAAAATCTGGCATGTACACATGCTTGAAAAATTAATTTTTTGTTGCAGTCGATGCTGTAGCAGCAGCTTGAAAAATAATCAGGTTTTACCTGTATAAAATGTTGACACAAAAAAAAAAAAGTTTTGGACCCTAGTTGGTGGTGGCTGTGGTGGGACTGAGTCACAAGTTTTCCGACGTGCAGTAACCCTCCGAGATACATGCCTCATTCATCTTGAACAAATCCTGTGATAAAAAAATACCCCCTCTGGGCTATCTCGTGAGGGGGTAGCCTCTGGTTCCTATCAAGGCTCCCCCCATCCTCTGGTGTCCCTCCGTTAAGTGCCCGGTCCCCCAAAGTGCGGAGATGTAAATATTTAACTCTCCGCGATCCAGCGCAGGCTACTAGCGGCTTTTCGTTAGGGTAAAGTGCAAAAAGCTGAACCTAATCGACCCGCTCTACTGCGCAACCCCAATTCTTTTTGCACCTGCACAGTAGAGCGGTTAGATCGAGCTCGGCTATTTCCGCCTAGCCCGAAGGAAGAGCCACTACTGCTGGATCCCGGCGAGGTAAATATATCAAGCTTTGTCAGGGTAGAATTGCGGGAGACTTCGGGGGAGACAGCGCTGGATTGCCTGCAGCTACAGGGATGGGGGAAGCCTCATTGGGACTCTGAGGCTTTTCCCTGCCGAGGTAAGTACCCCTCAGGTGAGTTTTTTTTATACAGGTTCTCTTTAATAAAGGTCAGGTAATCAACACTTTCGTGACCTAGATGACTTCTCCTGTAAGTGACAATCCCTCCTGCTGTGCTAAAGGTCCTTTCTGAAAATACGCTTGAAGTGGGGTAAACCAAAAGGTCAATGACAAATTGTGACAGCTCTGACCACAGGTCAAGCCTGCACACTCAGTAGTCCAAGGGTTCATCGCTCCTCAGAGTGTCGTTATCAGCCGTTACCACCAGGTAGTCCGGTACCTGTCTGTCGAGGCGTTCTCTAAGGGTGGAGCCCAAAGTGTTGTGGCAATGCGTTGGACTCAAACAACTCTGCATGTCCAACGTAATCAATTAAGCATTTTGTCCTTACCGGCGTGGCCGTGGGAGGAGGATTACTGGCATTTCTTCCCGTTATATTCCTGTCCTACTGTGACATCACCCTTAAACGCATTGTACAGCATAGTTTGCAGGCTGTTTTGCAAATGCTGCATCCTTTCTGACTTCTGGTAAGCTGGTAACATTTCCGCCACTTTGTGCTTATACCAAGGGTCTAGTAGCATTGCCACTCAGTACAGGTTCTTCTCCTTTAGCATTTTTATTCTGGGGTCCTTCAGCAGGCAGGACAGCAGGAAAGACCCCATTTGCACAAGGTTGGATGAAGAGGTAGTTCCTCGTCCTCACTGATGTCATCCAAGGTCTCATCCTTCTCCTCCTCCCCCCAGCCCTGTACAATACCAAGGGTTCCCGAAAGGTTACAACAAGCCCCCTAGGACGCCTGCTTCGGTTGGTCTTCCACCTCCACAAAACCACCTTCCTCCTCTGACTCCTTTTCTTCAGACTCCTCTCACTGCATTGCCGCAAGTACAGCAGGTGACGACAAGGCTCTTTCTGGTGGTGATGGTGACCACAACTCTTCCTCTTCCTGGTCACACTAATCTACGGCCTGATCAAGCACTCTTCACAGGGCACGCTCCAGGAAGAAAGCATATGGTATGAGGTCGCTGATGGGGCCTTCGGTGCAACTGACCAGCTTTGTTACCTCCTCAAAAGGACACATAAACCTGAAGGCATCGCGCCTGACCGCCCACTAACATAGCAAAAAGATCCCCAGCTCTTCAGAGCTTGTCCTAGTGCCTAGGTCATAACAATACTCATTAATGCTTCATTCTTATGGGGGCAGGTGTTCAAACATCATGAGCGTGGAATTCCAGCGAGTCTGGCTGTCGCAAATCAAGCACCTCACTGGCATATTGTTTCACCACTTGCTATTGCCTTTTGGAGAAAAACTTCAACTGCAGTGTCCCAACTGGAACAATTTTTTGTTCCATCAAGCCAGCTGTCAGACATCGGGCAAGGGGGTGACTCAGAGACATTGGTTTCTTACGCTCAAACATGTGCCTCACAGAAACTTGGCTGTGGTCTGATGAACAGGAACTGGTCAAGATGAGAGGCAGAGTGGAGGGTGGGTGAAAAGAGACAAGGAGAGCAGGGTGGCTTTGACTTTGTGTGCTGCTTATCTTCATGTGTTGTACTCATTGTCGTTTGTGATGGGAGATCAGGTGCCTTTGCAAAACAATTGTACCAAGGTGAAATTTGACCTCCCCACGACTCAGAATCTTATGGCACAGGTTGCAAATGACATTGCTGTTGTAAGAGGCACACACACAAAAAAATCCTCTTTTTCATCTCTTCTTGAGGGCAACCACATCACATCCTTCAACACATTGTCAGCATCAGCTGCTTCACTTGTATCTGACAACTCACAAAAAGCAGCAGCAGCAAGGACATCATCATCACACCTTATGTCACTTTGTGTAATGTCACCGGACTGAGACATATCAGGTGTAACATCCTTATCTCTATCCTATGGCAATAATGTTTGTGCATCACTAATTTCCACAACTGAGGTGTAAATAACTCCTCTGACACATCAAGTGAAGTAGCTGTTGTGCTAGTGGTGGTGGTGGTGGTGGTGGGTGGGTGGATAAGTATGTAGTGAAATTACCAAATCAAAGCAGGAGGAGAATGGTGTGGCAAGATTCTAAGCGGAAGTGGTAGAAGATGGGGTGTGCTGTGTAAGCCATTCAAGTAGGTAATCAGCATTTTGTGAGTTCAGGGTATGTGCCACCTTAACACTTAACACTTATTCTAACATCACAGGAAATCACAGCAGCACAACCCCTGTGGTGTGGCCTGCCTCTGCCCCATGTCCCATGTGACCTCAACTCCTGAAGGCGTTGAGCACTCTTTTCTTCCCTTACTTGGCTGTCCTATCAAAAGAGAGGGTGAAAATTGCTGCAGAAGCCATCCTAAATTGTGCACGGAGATGTCTCCATGCAGCCACTGTTTCTCAGTTGATTCAACTCTCTCTTGAGTTCCTATCTTCTGTTCTGTTTAGCCATCTGCTGCACACACACGGGGCGTCCAGTGAAAAATGGCACTGGTTAAATAATGGCGCCCCCTTCTGCCCGATATTTGTTTAAAACGATATTTATCGTTTTAAAGGTTAAAATAGTGCAGACCTTGTGAACGTAATTTATCGTTTTAAAACCTGTTGTTTTTTTTGTCCTGCCTGAATATTTATCGTTTTAAGCTTTACTCGGCTGCCGTTTGGAAAATGTCTGCCCGCCGACTTTAACGTTTAAAAGATAGAAACACCAAATTTGCAGGTTATGTTAAGAAGAAAATTGGGAGCAAGAGGAAAAAAAATTCAAAAAGACCTTATAGTTTTGGAGAAAATCGATATTAAAGTTCTCCTTCTGACCGTGGGAAAATTAAACGCCTGCCAACTTTAGCGGTTAATATCAAAGCCCCTTTAAATGCCAGAAACAACAATGTGTAGGGAATGTTGAGAAGAACAGTGGGAACAAGAAAAACATTTTTTTTTTCAAAAAGACTTTTTGAGAAAATCGATTTTAAATCGATTTTAAAATTTCAAAGAAAGAAAGTATACATTTAAATGCTGTAATGACAGTTCTTAGGGAAACAATTCCCGCTGACTTTAGCAGTTAATAGCAAAGGCCCCTTAAATCCTAGCAACATCTAATTTGCAGGATATGTTAAAAAGATACTGGGAAACAATCAGTGCTGCTCATCCAGATTCCGGATATCCGGGTAACCCGGATATCCGACCTTTTTTCAGCTATACAACCGGATTCGGATTCCAGATACCTGGGCCCAAATCCGGATAGCTATCTGCGGATAGTTGGCTGGCAATCCGGATATCCGTGGATATCCGAATCTTGAGAGACTGTAACTAAGTAAATTACGTCCAGGACGTCATTGAGCCAATCAGAGGGCTCCCAGCAAAAGCCCTAGCAACCAATCACAGAGGGGAACCCTGACCAGCCCCTCCTGACCTCATTGAGCTAATCAGAGGGCTTCCAGCCTAAGCTCTAGCACCCAATCACAGAAAGGAACCCTGGCCAGCCCCCCTGTATAATAAGGAGGGCTGCCATGATGAGAAATATCATCCTTGCTTGTGAATGCTCACTGAAAGACATACTCCAGTGTTGCTGGCCTAGCAAGTGCTGTATACAGTGATAAACCTAAAGCTGTTCAGTGATTAACCCCTTCACTATCACTACTCTATTGTTGTATTGTTAATTAGCTTGATTTCATTGTGTGACAGTCAGAGTGTGTGCTGCAGGGCTGCTGCAAGCAGCTACTATGTGTCTGTGTGTGTGCTGAGCCTGTGCACAGACCACCAGGTCAGCTGCTGCCTGCTGGCCTGCTATGAGCCTTAGTTAGCTACCATATAGGTTAGGTTAGGGATTAGGGAAATGGATTACTGTGTACTTAGTAGAGATGGCCCAAACCTCCGATTTTCGGTTCGTGAACCGGTTTGCGAACTTCTGCAAAAAGTTTGGTTCGCAGGAACTTTTGCGAACTGCAATAGACTTCAATGGGGAGGCGAACTTTGAAAACTAGAAACATTTATGCTGGCCACAAAAGTGATGGAAACGATGTTTCAAGTTGTCTAACTCCTGAGTTTTTTTCAGTGACTACAAGAGGGAAATTTTTCTTTTCAAAAAGACCTTATAGTTTTTGAGAAAATTGATTTTAAATATCTCCTTCTGACTGTGGGAAAATTAAACGCCCCTTTAAAAGCTAGAAACAGCAAAATTGCTGGGAATGTTAAGTAGAACAGTGGAAACAAGAGGAAAAAAAATTCAAAAAGACCTTACAGTTATTGCGAAAATCGATTTTAAAGTTTCAATGTAAATTCTCCTTCTGGCCGTGGGTAAATAAACCCCCGCCGACTTTAGCGGTTAATAGCAAAGCCCCTTTAAAAGCTAGAAACACCAAAATTGCTGAGAATGTTAAGTAGAATAGTGGGAACAAGAGGATTTTTTTTTTCAAAAAGACCTTATACTCTTTGAGAAAATCTATTTTAAAGTAAAAAGAGTCAGTTCATTAAAAAAAAGAACTGATTCATTAAAAAGAAACGGATGATTCATGAACCGTTCGTATAGCTTAAAATGTGTCCTGTGCAGGATGTATAGCTGTCGGCTCCCGCTGTCTCTCCCCACCTGCCTTCACCTGTCACCCTCACCTAGGCTGGCACCCGGTGCACCCATGGGTGCAACAGGTTCCAGCCTAGGTGAGGGTGACAGGTGAAGGCAGGTGGGGAGAGACAGCAGGAGCCAGCAGCTATGCATCCCAAAGGAAGCATTCTCTGCTATGTGGGGGGCGTCAGAGATCTTCAATCAACTTAATTGAAGATCGCAAGGTAAGAGGATACTGTATTCGTTGGATCGTTTACCGAGGATATTGTCGTGGGATTTTTTTTTAGAGGTGCAGGTAAGTATTTATGGTTGTATTAGAATAATAAAATACTTTTCTCGTGGTTGTGTTTTTATTTCATTTAACCTTTTGTGGAAATGTGAAATGGGTAAGGGGTACTTTGTACCCCTATACTCATTTCTCCTGGGAGGGGGTGGGCATCTGGGGTCCCCTTCTTAAAGGGGACTCCCAGATGCCACCATGAACCCCCCCAGGGAGTCGTCAAATCCACCTCCTCCTGGGGCACCGGAGGTGGGAAAGAGCCCCTTGTCCATGGATTGGACAAGGGCTCCGGGGGGGGGGGGGGAGGCTTGGCCGCCGACTGAGCAGCCGACTGAGCAGCCCCAAATTTTCAGGCTTTGTAGGGAGTTTAAGGGGGCTCAGGGTTGTTGAGTTTCGGGCCCTTACCTTACCGTTAGGCAGAAACCTGCTCTTTTGTACCCTCAAAACCTAGGCCCCAATGAAAGCCCATGGGGAATTTTAGCACTTTGGACCCCCATAACTCTGGTTTGCAGAGATGTAGGGAACCCAACATTGGAGTGCAAGTACAACAATATGCCTTCTACCTGCGTGAGACATGTCGTGAGATTCAGACTTTGCTAACAGCCATGGCTGCGATTTATGTTCGTCAGAATCACCACCATTAACCTTGCCAAAATGAACAGGTTTTTGTGACCCTAGGCTATGACCTCCTTAGCCTAGGGGCCTGAAACTCACCAGTCATGATCCCCCAAGAGTCCCTACAATGCTAGAAAATGTGCCACTGCTGAGCCATTGCCCTTTGAAAAAATGTGAGATTTTGGAAAGTGAAATAGGAGGCCCAATGAGAGCCTATAAGGGATTTTAGTACTTTTGCACCCCCGTAACTCTAGTTTGCAGAGATGTAGGGATCCCAACATTGGAGTGCAAGTACAACAATATGCCTTCTACCTGCATGAGACATGTTGTGAGATTCAGACTCTAACGGCCATGGGCAGCACCGTGGTGTAGTGGTTAGCTCTCTTGCCTTGCAGCGCTGGGTCCCTGGTTCGAATCCCAGACAGGGCACTATCTGCAAAGAGTTTGTATGTTCTCTCCGTGTCTGCGTGGGTTTCCTCCAGGCACTCCGGTTTCCTCTCAAATTCCAAAAACATACAGATAAGTTAATTGGCTCCCCCTAAAAATTGGCCCTAGACTACAGTACTTACACTACATAATATAGACATATGGCAATGGTAGGGATTAGATTGTGAGCTCCTTTGAGGGACAGTTAGTGACAAGATATATATATACCTTGTACAGCGCTGCGTAATACGTCGGCGCTATATAAATACTAAATAATAATAATAATAATAATAATAATGGCTGCGATTTATGTTCGTCAGAATTGCCATCATTAACATTGCCAAAATGAACAGGTTTTTGTGACCCTAGGCTATGACCTCTTTGGCCTAGGGGCCCGAAACTCACCAGTCATGATCCCCCTAAGAGTCCCTACAATGCTAGAAAATGTGTTGCTGCTGAGCCATCGCCCTTTGAAAAAATGTGAGATTTTGGAAAGTGAAATAGGAGGCCCATTGAAAGCCTATGGGGGATTTTAGCAGTTTTGCACCCCATAACTCTGGTTTGCAGAGATGTAGGGAACCCAACATTAAAGTGCAAGTACAACAATATGCCTTCTACCTGCATGAGACATGTCGTGAGATTCAGACTTTGCTAACGGCCATGGCTGCGATTTATGTTCGTCAGAATCGCCACCATTAACATTGCCAAAATAAACAGGTTTTTGTGACCCTAGGCTATGACCTCCTTAGTCTAGGGGCCTGAAACTTACCAGTCATGATCCCCTAAGAGTCCCTACAATGCTAGAAAATGTGCCACTGCTGAGCCATTGCCCTTTGAAAAGATTTGGGATTTTTGAAAGTGAAGCAGACGCGTATCTACAGGAGTGCACATGGGGCAGCTGCTATAGGCGCCCCTTGCCGCTCACCTGGGGGGGCGCATCTCTGAACAAATAAATCACCCCTCTCCATCAAGTCCGAGCACCTCCTCATGCTCCTTCCCACAATCCGCAGCCGCCAGCGCTGTACACCCTGCCTGGAGGAGAGGTCTGACACACTTACAGTGTCGCACAGCATCCTGTAAGCTTCTCTCGTTGTCCTGGCAACATCGGCAACTTCCAGTACAGAATGCAGAAGTGGCTTCCCTTCATCTCTCCTCTATCCAGGAAGCTCAGCAGACAAGCAGTGGAACGCAGGGAAGGACAGAGCAGAGCATGTGACGTCACCTCCTTCCCCCGCTGGACTGTGTGCAGTGCCAGTGACTTGCTGAAGTCAAGTTTGTAAGCTGCTGCAGGAATCAGGGTAAGGGGACAAAGATTGATGTGCCAGCACAGCGTGTAGCCTGTAATTATCTGCAAGACTGCACAGAAGGCTGTCTGTGAGGCTTCACTAGTGATTAGGCTGATATCCCCCTCTCATCACTGTCCCTCGGAGGGGCCCGCACACTCACACCCACACAGTCATTCAAAACTTTTATTGCACACAGTGTTAATTTGTTTCATCACACTGTGTGCTAAGACTGTTTGCATCCACAGCAGTACGTTTAACTCTTTATTGTCTTATTTCTTTTCCACTGGGGCTACTGGACTGGCCCTTATAAATCCAGGACAGCTTACTATTTCATCTCAGAGCTGAAGCTAAGTTAGAAATCAAACTATAAGTTAGAGATGAACTGTAAAAACCCATTATTATAAAATCTGTTCTGCAGGGCAACAGCATCTGCTGGCCACTAGAGATGTCGGCGAATGGTTCGGGAACCGTTCGCTGGCGAACACCTCACCCTGTACTACTTCCGGGATGTTATGACCCGAAGTAGTACGGCTGCGCTGGGCCGGCGGTGCGCATCCTAGATCCCGCGCCTGTTGCCGGGCACTTTCTGCGCATGTGCGTGACGTCCCGCTCATGCGCAGAGAGTGCCCGGCAACAGGCGCACGATCAAAGACACGCACCGCCGGCCCAGAGCAGCCGTACTACTCCAGGTCATAGCGACCCGGAAGTAGTAGCGGCCCATAGGGGTTCGCCAGCGAACGGTTGGCCTACATCCCTACTGGCCACTACTTTCACACTGTCCCACATTTTATTTCAGTTACAATTTCCATGCTATAGCAGGCCCAGGCTTTCCCACATTTTAATTCTTACAATTTCCATCCATTCTACAGCAGGCCACTGCTTTCCTATAAGTTCTGGGATTTTCCCAGAAATGAAATTCTGTGGGTAAGCACTGCAGTGGCCTGCTGTAGAATGGATGGAAGTTTGTAAGAACTACTGAAATGTGGGTAAGCAGGAGCCTGCTGTAGTATGGAAACTAAATGTGTGTCCTAAGGTTCCTTGCAGTTGAAAATAATTGTTCATGTGAGGTCTTTTACTTACCTGGGGCTTCCGCCAGAATCCACGCCCTGAAGTCTTGTAGTTCTCTCGCTCTCCCTGTAAACTGTATAGACTACTGTGCATGTGTTGGCTTGGTGGCGAGGCACTTTGATTGCACTCCTGTAAAGTGCTATGTACAGGTGCAGAATGCTCCCAGCCACAGGAGTGCAATCAAGTAGGCATGCCGCCAGGCTAGTGCATGGGTTAGTATTGCATGACCTAGCTACGTCACACACCTTACCGGGCCAGAGCGGACCAAGGATGAGGACCAGTAGGTCAGCGAGGAAACTACGAGATTGCGGAGGCCCCAGGTAAGTGAAAGAGTGTTTTATCTGGTGTTATGGAGGGGCGCAATTTCAGTGCTTGCCATAGGCGCTATTTTCCCTAGATACGCCTCTGATAGGGAGCCCAATAAATGCCAATGGCAGAATTCAGCACTTTTGCACCCCTATAACTCTGGTTGGTTATCACCCGCCGACTTTAGCAGTTAATAGCAAAGGCCCCTTACATCCTAGCAACCCCAAATTTGCAGGATATGTTAAAATGATAACAGGAAACAATATATAAAGGACTTCTGGGACAACAAATGGGAAAAAGTTAAATACCTTTTCATAATCCAGATCCATGGGGGACGCCATCCGCGCCCTCCCGTTCATTCCGCCATGGGTCCCACAGTAATACTGGCCTCGGTCAGGTCCCGACCCCTCCGAACGGGTTGGGTTCTCATTCACCCCTCAATATGGCCGCCACAGAAGTCCTTTAAAAAAAAGTCCTTTAAAAAAAAAAATATATTATTTTTATGTGCTGAGTGTGGGAAATCTAAAAAAAATGGTGTGGGGTCCCCCCTCCTGAGCCTCTGTAACCCCTTGTCCCCCAAGCAGGCTGGGATAGCCAGAATGTGGAGCCCCTGCCGACTGGGGCTTCGCACCCTGAGCTTTATCAGCCCGCATGGTCCATGGTATGGGGGGGCTCCGGGGGGGGGGGGAGCCCTTGTCTAATCCATGGACAAGGGGCTCTTCTCCACCTCCGGTGCCCCAGTGGGAGGTGGGGGCGAAGACTCCCGGGGGGGGGGTCATGGTGGCATCTGGGAGTCCCTTTTAAGAAGGGAACCCCAGATGCTCACCCCCCTCCCAGGAGAAATGAGTATAGGGGTACAAAGTACCCCTTACCCATTTCCACAAAGGGTTAAATGGGTTAAATGAAATAAAAACACAACCACGAGTAAAGTATTTTATTATACTCAATTAACCATAAATACTTCCCTGGCTGTACCTAGCTGTTTTACCCAATATCCTCGGTAAACGATTCAACGAATACAGTATCCTCTTATCTTGCGATCTTCAATTAAGTTGATTGAAGATCTCCAACGCTCCCTACATAGCAGAGAATGCGTCCTTTGGGATCATTTATGAACCGTTAGTATAGCAGAGAATGTGTCCTGGGCTGGACGTATAGCTGCCGGCTCCCGCTGTCTCTCACCACCTGCCTTCACCTGTCACCCACACCTAGGCTGGTACCTGGTGCACCGGGTGCCAGCCTAAGTAAGGGTGACAGGTGAAGGCAGGTGGGGAGAGAGAGCAGGAGCCGGCAGCTATACGTCCTGCACAGGATGCATTCTCTGCTATACTAGCGGTTCATGAATCATCCGGTTCTTTTTAATGAATCAGTTATTTTTTTTAATGAATCGACTCTTTTTACTTTGAAACTTTAAAATCGATTTTCTCAAAAACTATGTCTTTTTTAAAAAAAAATTCCTCTTGTAGTCACTGTCCTCCTCTACATACCCTGCAAATTTGGTGTTTTTACTATGTAAGGGGACTTTGCTATTAACCGCTAAAGTCAGCGGGCATTAAAATCTATGGGCGAATCAAACTTTTTTTGAAAAAAGTTCCTGGTTCACTGCTAACGCGAACCACCGAAGCTCACCGGGAACTGTTCGCCGGCGAACCGTTCGGGCGATCTCTAATTCTGGCCACAAAAGTGATGGAAAAGATTTTTCAAGGGGTCTCAGTGCTGCTCGGATTCCCCTTTTCAAAATCTGGATTGGATCCAGATCCGGATACCCAGATATCCGATCCGGGTCAGATATCCGAGTTCAAAAATGTCTAATCTGGATCCGAATCGGATATCCAACCTCAGTTTCCGGGGTATTCGGACGGATTCGGATATCTGGATAGAAAAAATGGAAGTGCCCTTTAAATTGCTTTAAAAAGGTTTTTTTTAGGGTAAATGAGGCATGTACCATCATTATTTTGTAAAGGGGAACAAAACTTCAAATCCCCCCCCCCCCCCCCCCCAAAAAAAAAAAGTATGGCTAATTAACATTAGGCCTAGGTTCCAGACAGCGGTCGTGCAGCCCAAATTGTGTCCAAAGTTCAACCCGACCGGGATCGGTATTACTGTGGGAGCCATGGCGGAGTGAATGGGAGGGCGTGGATGACGTCCTCCATGGATCTGGATTATGAAATGGTATTTCACTTTTTTACACATTTGTAGCCATGAAAGTCCTTTAAAAAAATTATATTTTTTTTATGTGCTGAGTGTGGTGAATTTTCTAAAAAATGACGTGGTGTCACCCCTTCCGAGCCTCTGTAACCCCTTGTCCCCCATACAGGCTGGGATAGCCAGAATGCGGAGCCCCGGCTGACTGGGGCTTCGCACCCTGAGCTATACCAGCCCGCATGCTCCACGGTATGGGGGAGTGAGGGGCGGCCAAGCCTTCCGCTCCATGGACAAGGGTCTCTTCTCCACCACCGGTGCCCCAGGAGGAGGTGGGGGTGAAGACTCCCTGGGGGGGGGGTCATGGTGGCATCTGGGAGTCCCTTTAAGAAGGGGACCCCAGATGCCCACCCCCCTCCCAGGAGAAATGAGTATAGGGGTACAAAATACCCCTTACCCATTTCCACAAAGGGTTAAATGAAATAAAAACACAACCACGAGAAAAGTATTTTATTATTCTAAATTAACCATAAATACTTACCTGGCTGTACCTTTAAAAAAAAATTCCCACGCCAATATCCTCGGTAAACGATCCAACGAATACAGTATCCTCTTATCTTGCGATCTTGAATTAAGTTGATTGAAGATCTCCAATGCTCCCCACATAGCAGAGAATGCGTCCTTTGGGATGCCTAGCTGCCGGCTCCCGCTGTCTATCCCCACCTGCCTTCACCTGTCACCCTCACCTAGGCTGGCACCTGGTGCCGGCGAACCGTTCGGACCATCTCTAATTCTGGCCACAAAAGTGATGGAAAATATGTTTCAAGGGGTCTCAGTGCTGCTCGGATACCCCTTTTCAAAATCCGGATTGGATCCAGATACCCAGATATCCGATCCCGGTCGGATATCCGAGTTCAAAAATGTCCAATCCTAATCGGATATCCGAGCTCAGTATCTGGGGTATCCGGTCGGATTCGGATATCTGAATAGAAAAAACTTAAGTGCCCTTTAAATTGCTTTAAAAAGGTTTTTAGGGTAAATGAGGCATGTACCATCATCATTTGGTAAAGGGGAACAAATCTTCAAATTCCCCCCCCCCCCAAAAAAAAAATATGGCTGTCAATTAACATTAGGCCTAGGTAGAGATGTCCCGAACGGTTCGCAGGCGAACGGTTCCAGGCGAACTTCAGATGGAACTTTCTCGGAAGTTCGATTTGCCCCATAATGCACTATGAGGGTCAACTTTGACCCTCTACATCACAGTCAGCAGGCACATTGTAGCCAATCCGGCTACCCTCAGCTCTGGAGCCCCCCCTTATATAAGGCAGGCTTGCCGGCCATTACACTCACTCGTGTGCCTGCTAGTAGACAGACTAGTGCGAGCTGCTGCAGATTTTTTCTCCTAGGGAAAGATTAGTTAGGCTCTTGGCTTGTTAGCTTGCTCCTGGCTGAATCTTATCGCTTTAATAGCACCCCTCAACAGCTCTTTTCAGAGCTAATCCTGTTCTTGTGATCATTCTTTTTTCTGTGTGTCAAACTGACACTTGTGTTGCATACACAGCCTTACTAATTCATACTGTGTGTGTGCCACTGCCAGCAGCCCAGCACATTCAGTGACTACCTGTGTGTGTGACAGGGAGCTGCACATTGTACTACCCAGTACTGCATATACTTACTAGTACCTGTTGTGTTTAGTTAACCCACCTCATCACTGCAAATATCTACCTTTGTGTTGAGTGAACCCACCTCACTGCATCTAACTACCTTTAGTGTTCAGTGAACCCACCTCACTGCATATACCTAACTGTTGTGTTCAGTGAACTCACCTTACTGCATCTGACTACCTTTAGTGTTCAGTGAACCCACCTCACTGCATATACCTAACTGTTGTGTTGAGTGAACCCACCTCACTGCATCTAACTACCTTTAGTGTTCAGTGAACCCACCTCACTGCATCTAACTACCTTTAGTGTTCAGTGAACCCACCTCACTGCATATACCTAGCTGTTGTGTTGAGTGAACCCACCTCACTGCATCTAACTACCTTTAGTGGTCAGTGAACCCACCTCACTGCATATACCTAGCTGTTGTGTTGAGTGAACCCACCTCACTGCATCTAACTACCTTTAGTGTTCACAAAAGAGTTTGTCAGCACCCCAAGTAATATTCACTGCGTGTGCTGGAGTAGAACATATATACATAATATTATATAAAAAAAGATAACCCTATAAACGGCACCACTGCAGACCATATGTGTCAATCAAAAAAAATCTTTATTACAATCTTTGCAAACACATATCAATGATACACAATTTAAAAAAAAAAACATCTAAAAACCGCATAATATTGTATTTCCAGCCATATTCAACATAATTGGCCTGCTAGATATAATAATCTATTATGTTCAACCTCAGTGGATGTACAACCTGTAAAATGTTTTGTGTATCATATATTGATATGTGTTTGCAAAGATAGTAATAAATATTTTTTTTGATTGACACCTCTGGTAGCAGTGGTGCTGTTTATAGGGGTATCTTTTCTTTTATAGTATTACCGTATTTTTCAGACTATAGGACGCTCCGGACCATAAGACACACCTGGAATTAGAGGAGAAAAAACAGGAAAAAAAACTGAACCTGGTGTGTCCATGGTACAGGGGCATGGGTTTTTAGGATTTGCATGTATGATTGTAGGTTAAGTTTAAAAATGTGTTTTAATTACAGATGCATTGATAAGATAAAAAAACATACTTCTTTACTCAAACAATTTTTGATTCAAGGCATATTTGTGAAGTGGTTATAAATAAATGAATGCAGTTTTTCTAATGCAACGGCTGTCTCTTTAATGGCATACAGGTATAGTTGGAGCCTTGGAGGTCTGATAAGATCTGCCCAAATTAAGTTTGTACAGGTTACTGTACTTTGCATCTGAGCCTTTAAAGAGGAACTCCAGTGAAAATAATTTAATAAAAAAAGTGCTTCATTTTTACAATAATTATGTATAAATGATTTAGTCAGTGTTTGCTAATTGTAAAATCTTTCCTCTCCCAGATTCACATTCGGACATGTATTACATGGTGACATTGTTACTGTGGGCAAGTTATGTAGCTGTTTCTAGCTGCTCTGGCTGTTACATACAGCTTTAAACAGCCATTTCCTGTCTGTGAACATCGTTACATTGTGGCAGTTTGCCCAGAGTACCGCGGTATTCCGAGCCTCTTGTGGGAGGGGTTTCAGCACAAAATTAGTCACACAGCACCCCCTGATGGTCTGTTTGTGAAAATCATTCTATTTCTCATGTAAAAGGGGGTATCAGCTACTGATTGGGATAAAGTTCAATTCTTTGTTGGAGTTTCTCTTTAAAGAGTAACTGTTAGCCCCCAAAGTGAAATTTAAATCTCTATAGCAATGTTTTATTTAGTATTTCAGTGAGCCAAAAAGCCAATGCAGAACTTAAAAATCAATGTAATTTTTATACTATGTAGCCTTTTGGAAAAGCTCCGGACGCAAAGCCGCATATCAGATACTGCTTCAGCATGCAGAGCATGCCTATTTCTCCCCGACCCCCCTCTCCCCCCCAGGACCAGGTGCCGATCTATTCTCACATCAAACAGCTGACCGCTCTGACACGGAGAGAGAGCGGGAGCACTTACAGCGCCGCGGCGGCTGCTCTGCAGAGGCGGCGCTGTAAGTGCTCCCGCTCTCTCTCCGTGTCAGAGCGGTCAGCTGTTTGATGTGAGAATAGATCGGCACCTGGTCCTGGGGGGGGGGAGGGGGGGAGGGGAGACATAGGCATGCTCTGCATGCTGAAGCAGTATCTGATATGCGGCTTTGCGTCCGGAGCTTGTCCAAAAGGCTACATAGTATAAAAATTACATTGATTTTTAAGTTCTGCATTGGCTTTTTGGCTCACTTAAATACTAAATAAAACATTGCTATAGAGATTTAAATTTCACTTTGGGGGCTAACAGTTACTCTTTAAAGTATAGAACGTCTGCAGCAGGCTCTTGCAGTAGTTCTGTGGTATTTCTAATCCCGTGCAAGATTGAGAGAGGAAGCAAGGAAATGTAACACTGCTCAAAGGCTGTGGGCATAAAGCAGATCCAGAGCTGACCCAGCTGCATTGTGTCTGTCACTTTGCAGGGATCCTGGATCATAACGTAACCCTCTCGTTCTCTATGGCAGGGACACAAGCATCAGAGGGGCTGCATGTCACTCACCCCTGTCCCACTGCTCGTCTCTGCTTTATGTCTGGTCATGCTCCACTCCCCTGCCCTCTGATGTATTTACAGAAGCAGCGTGCTGTTCTGCTATTAAATCAGCGTCGGTGATGTCACGTGCTTCTGTATATACACATCGGAGGGAAGGGAAGTGAAGCGTGACCAGACATAAAGCAGAGGCAAGTAGCGTGATGGGGTGAGTGACCTGAAGCCATCGGCTGCTTCAAACAGCCCTCTGATACTTTTGACCAGCCGGGGAGAGAGATCGAGAGGTTGACATTATGATCCAGTCTCCCTGCAAAGCAGCAGATGCTCTTCAGCTGAGAAGGCTGAGGATCACTGTCTGTTGTCATAAATCATGTGTGCTCTGCCCGCAGCCTTTGCACGTTTCCCTGCCTCATCTCTCACAGTTGAAGTGGGAGTCGTGACAAGCGATTCAGCGCATCCCCGTACTATGAGGAAGATCTGGTGATTTTAAAATGCTTTTATTTTACTGGACCCGATGGTCTCGGAGGCGGGACCATGGCTCTGTCATTGGGCCAATCACTGTGCAGTGACTGTACAGTGATTGGCCCAATGACAGAGCTGTCATCCTGCCCCAGAGACCATCGGGCCAGTCAAATTAAAGCATTTTAAAATCACCAGCTCTTCCTCATAGCGCAGGGATGCGCTGAATCACTGCAGATGTCCTTTCCTTTCCTGTAGTTAGGTAATTATGCCCCCTACAATGCCAGCTCCAGGTTCAGCATTGTGTGCTGATGACGGCGCCTATGTTTTCATGGTAAAGCTGGGCACTCCTGACTCTCCCCATGTTACATTCGGACCATACACTTTATGGGGGGAGAAAGTGCGTCTTATGGTCCGAAAAATACGGTACCTTTAGTGTTCAGTGAACCCACCTCACTGCATATACCTAGCTGTTGTGTTGAGTGAACCCACCTCACTGCATCTAACTACCTTTAGTGTTCAGTCAACCCACCTCACTGCATATACCTAGCTGTTGTGTTGAGTGAACCCACCTCACTGCATCTAACTACCTTTAGTGTTCAGTGAACCCACCTCACTGCATCTAACTACCTTTAGTGTTCAGTGAACCCACCTCACTGCATATACCTAGCTGTTGTGTTGAGTGAACCCACCTCACTGCATCTGACTACCTTTGTGTTCAGTGAACCCACCTCACTGCATCTAACTACCTTTAGTGTTCAGTCAACCCACCTCACTGCATATACCTAGCTGTTGTGTTGAGTGAACCCACCTCACTGCATCTAACTACCTTTAGTGTTCAGTGAACCCACCTCACTGCATCTAACTACCTTTAGTGTTCGTTGAACCCACCTCACTGCATATACCTAGCTGTTGTGTTGAGTGAACCCACCTCACTGCATCTGACTACCTTTGTGTTCAGTGAACCCACCTCACTGCATATACCTAGCATCCCCCGAGATGGATAAATGGACAAACCAGGTAGAGGAAGAGGTAGAGGCAGACCCAGAGGAAGGCCACCTGGCAGGTCTGTGCGAGGTCATGTTGATGTGATTTCCTGCGGCCCTGGCCCAAAGTACAGTGCTCAGAAGAAGGCACGTGCCATCACTTACCAAGATAGTCAGGACGTGCTTGACTATTTAACACAGAACACCTAATCTCCCGCAGCCACCAGCGCTACTACGAGCACCACATCTGCTGCATTTGACACTTCACAGGAGTTATTTGGTGTGGAAATCACTGATTCACAGCCAATACTGCTACAACAAGATGAAGGCGCTAAGCAAGTTACACCACCTCATACGTCTGAGTTAGGTGGCGATAGTATGGACGTAACGTGTGAGGAGGGGGATGATGAAGCACCTGATGTTGGTGCAGTTGTGGAGGTGTCTGAGGAAAGCTAAGCTGGGCAGGAGGATTATGATGACGATTGTACGGATGCCACGTATGTTCCCAATAGAGGAGATGGCCATGGGGACAGTTCAGAGGGGGAACCAGAGAGGAGTAGGAGGAGAAGAGTCCATGAAAGAAGCAGAGGGAGCTCGTCCTCAGAAACAGCTGGGGGCAGTGTCCGGCGCCATGTATCGCCAGCTATGGACAGCCAGCCAACATGCCCTTCAAGGTCAGCTGCTGATGCCACCATAGTGCCATCACCCCAGGGGGCTCAGCAGTTTGGAAATTTTTGAACGTGTGTACCTCAGATCGGAGTTCTCTCTGCCTCCAAAAATTGAGCCGTGGAAAGGCCAACACTCACGTAGGGACAAGTGCCTTACGAAGGCACCTGGAGAAAAGGCACAAACCGCAATGGGAAGAACACCTGAGGAAAAGCAGCACCCAAAAGACAAGCCACCCTCCTTCTCCTCTTCCTCCTTCAGGTGCATCATCTTTCTCCCTTGCACCTTCACAGCCACACTCCTCCACACCGCCTGTGCTCTTGAGCGGTTCCTGCTCCTCTGCCCACAGCAGTAGCCAGGTGTCCGTGAAGAAAGTCTTTAAGTGGAAGAAGCCAATTTCTGCCAGTCACCCTCTTGCCTGGCGTCTGGCAGCTGGCGTGGCGGAACTATTAGCTTGCCAGCTATTACCATACAAGCTGGTGGAGTCAGAGGTTTTCCGTCAATTTGTGGCCATTTGGACACCGCAGTGGAAGATACCAGGCCGCAATTATTTTTCACAAAAGGCCACACCCAAACTCTACCGTGCAGTTAAGAGGCATGCGGTGTCATTTCTTGTGAATAGCGTTGGGTCAAGGGTCCACCTGACCACGGATGCCTGGTCTGCCAAGCACGGGCAGGGCCGCTATATTACGTACACAGCCCATTGGGTCAACCTGGGGACCGATAGCAAGCAGGGACTGTGTGGCTGCGCAGCGGACCAACTTGTGACACCTCCACGGCTTGCAGGCAGGCCTCCTGCCACCTCCTCTCCTTCTCCTCCTGCTACATCCTCTTCGCTGTCATCCTCCTCCTCCTCCTCCTTGGCTGAGTGGCAGTTCAACTCTAGTGGTGCTACCATCTCCTGCTCTCCAGCTACACAACCCCATCTTCCCAGAGCCTATGCTGCATGCCAGGTATGACGGTGTCACACCATTTTAGACATGTCTTGCCTCAAAGCGGAGAGTCACACTGGACCAGCTCTCCTGGCTGCTCTCAACAAAGAGGTGGAGCAATGGCTGACCCTGCACCAGCTGGAGATCGGCAACATGGTTTGTGACAACAGCAGCAATCTCCTTTCTGCTTTGAATTTGGGAAAGCTGACACATGTACCCTGCATGGCACATGTGCTGAATCTGGTCGTGCAAAGATTGGTGTCAAAGTACCCAGGCTTAGAGGACATCCTGAAGCAGGCCAGGAAGTTGTGTGGGCATTTCAGGTGGTCTTACAAGGCCATGGCACGCTTTGCGGACATTCAGCAGAGAAACAACTTGCCGATGAGATGCCTCATTTGCGATAGCCCGACTCGCTGGAATTCCACCCTGCTCATGTTCTCTCGCCTGCTAGACCAGGAGAAAGCCATCACCCAGTACCTGTACAATTATAGTAGAAGGACACAATCTGGGAAGATGGGGATGTTGTGGCCCAACAACTGGACACTGATGCGAAATGCATGCAGGATCATGCAGCCGTTTGAGGAGGTGACCAAACTGGTAAGTCACGCTGAGGGCACCATCAGCGACTTGATCCCCTACGCTTACTTCCTGGAGAATGCTGTGCGTAGAGTGGTGGATAAAGCTGTGGAGGAGCGTGAAGAAGAACCGTTACGGCAGGAGGAGTCGTGGGAACAATTTTCATCCGAACCAGATGTTTCATCGACACTTGCAGCAGCACAGAGAGGGGGAGGAGGAGGGAGAAGAGGAGTTGTGTGGGGAAGGAGAGGAGTCAGACTCGGATGAGGGAGGTGTTTCTGTGGAGGAGGAAGAGGCGGCGGCAGAAGAACAACCGCAGCAGCCGTCAGATAGGGCTTGTGCTGCTCCACGTTCCCGTGGTATTGTTCGTGGCTGGGGGGAGGAAGAGGACTTGCGGGACGTCAGGAAGAGCAAGAGGAGATGGAGAGTACGTCTGGATTGAACTTTGTGCAGATGGCCTCTTTCATGTTGTACAGCCTATTGAGGGACCCCCGTATCAAAAAACTCAAGGGGAATGACCTGTACTGGGTGGCCATGCTACTAGACCCTCGGTACAGGCACAAAGTGGCAGACCTGTTACCAACTCAACAGAAGGCGGAAAGGATGCAGCACTTGCAGAACAAGCTGGCAATGATGCTTTAAAATGCTTTTAAGGGTGATGTGACAGCACAACGCAATAAAGGTACCACTGGCAGTAATCCTCCCCCCTCCAAGTCCAAGCAGGCAAGGACAGGACACTCTAGCGATCTCAGGGTGATGTCGGACATGCGGACATTCTTTAGTCCAACGCCTCGCTGTAGCCCTTCCGGATCCACCCTCCACCAACACCTGGACCGGCAGGTAGCCGACTACCTGGCCTTAACTGTGGATGTTGACACTGCGAGCAGCGACGATGAACCCTTGAACTACTGGGTGCACAGGCTTGACCCGTGGCCAGAGCTGTCCCAATTTGCCATCCAACTTCTCTTTTGCCCTGCCGCAATCATCTTGTCAGAAAGGACCTTCAGTGCCGCTGGAGGCATTGTCACAGAGAAGAGAAGTTGCTTAAGTCACAAAAGTGTTCAGTACCTCACCTTTATCAAAATGAATGAGGCATGGATCCCGGACGGCTACTGCCCGACCGAAGACTAAGTCAGTCCCCACACACAGCATCTATGCCTGCAGGCCGCTTGCCTTCTCCACCACCACCAACAGGGTCCAGGACTCTAGGCGGATTCCTGAATTTATACTAATCTTTCTCGTGCGTGCAGCCCACATTGTGTCCAAATTTCACAACTGGGACATGACAGTTTTCAGCCAAGACACCTCCAAAAAATTACACATCAATTGTGATTTGGGTTAAATATAGGTGGTATCAGTGGCCGGTGGCACCCTGGCCTGGCGGTGGGAGCTGCACAGGCAGCAGGAGTAGGGCAATGCAGCAGCTGCAGGTGTAACATGTGCCAGGAACATACCGGACGTGGCAATTGGCACTTAGCACGTGTCACGTGGCACTTGGAACATGGCACTTGCCAAGTGTCACGTGGCACGTGTCACGTGGCACTTGACACATGTCACTTGCCACGTGACACTTGCCAAGTGTCAGGTGGCACTTACCAAGTGCCATGTAACACGTGCCACGTAACATGTGACAAGTGACAGGTGCCAAGTGCCACATGAGATGTGCCAAGTGCCACGTGGCAATTGACACTTGGCAAGTGCCAAGTGACAGTCAGACAGCAGAGGAGAAGACACTAGTGCACACTAACTGTCACACTATGACATCAATCAAGCTAATTAACAGTTTAACAGTAGTGTAATGATAGTAGTGAAGGGGTAATCATTGAACAGCTTTAGGTTTATAACTGTGTACAACCCCCTTGCTAAGCCACCTCCAGCACTGGAGCATGTCTCTTAGTGAGCATTCAGCAAGCTAAGACTATGGCTTCAGTTCATCAAGCATTACCGCATTCGGTAATGCTGAAAACAGCTGACTTAACGGAGCACTTTCGAAAATGTTAATTCATCAAAGCTGTTACCGAATGAGAAGCTGAAATGGCAGAGCAATGAGATAAATTACCGACATGTGCTCAACACATGTCAGCAAATGTCAGTAAATGTTAATTCATCAAGGTTACCACATTCGCTAACACATTCGGTGATTATCTCCAGCTCTCCCCTGTCCTTACAGGCTTCAAAAGCCTTCTGTGTGAATGTTTTCATGATTAGCGGGAGCAGGCAGCCAATAGAAACAGCCCCTGTTCTCCTGCAAGTGCCACTGATAGGTGCTGATAGGTCACACAGGCTTCTCCACACAAGCTTCCAGACCCCCCAGGCAGTGAGCAGAGAGAACGGGACAAAAGATATCCCCAGATACCCTTCGGTGGTGTAACCCTTTGAGTCCCTGTTTGAATATGCAAAGATGCAAGTTGTGAAATCACCAAGCATGGCATTTGTAATGTCTCCAGGAAGTTTATCTACGTTGTGGCAAATAAGTAAAATGTTAAGAAACACTGATGGACAGATTCAGAGCAGCAGAGGCAGTATAAGTAACAGTAAATATAACACGTTTACATGTAAAGGGATGTCTGGATGCCTTCTATTGTTATCAGCTTGTAACAACACAGAGACATTTCAAGCTGCTCTGCACCACTCTGCTGTTATCGAACAGCCTTTGATGAACTGAAGCCGTAGTACTTTGGTAACTTAAAGAGACTCCGTAACAAAAACTGCATCCTGTTTTTTATCATCCTACAAGTTCCAAAAGCTATTCTAATGTGTTCTGGCTTACTGCAGCACTTTCTGCTATCACAGTCTCTCTAATAAATCAATGTATCTTTCCCTTGTCAGACTTGTCAGCCTGTGTCTGGAAGGCTGCCAAGTTCTTCAGTGTTGTGGTTCTGCTATGAATTCCCCCTTCCAGGCCCCTCTATGCACACTGCCTGTGTATTATTTAGATTAGAGCAGCTTCTCTCTTCTCTCTTATCTTTTACAAGCTGGATAAATCGTCCTCTGAGCTGGCTGGGCTTTCACATACTGAAGAATTACAGACAAGGGAAAAGCTGTTTGCAGGAGAAAAAAGAGCAGCCTGAAACTTCAGTGCATGAGAACTGCAGGGAGAAAGAAACACACAAATGATCTCTTGAGATACAAAAGGAAGGCTGTATACAGCCTGCTTGTGTATGGATGTATTTTCTATGTGTGGACATACTGTACATTAACCTACTTCCTGTTTTGGTGGCCATTTTGTTTGTTTATAAACAAACTTTTTAAAACAGTTTTTAACCACTTTTAATGCGGCGAGGAGCGGCGAAATTGTGACAGAGGGTAATAGGAGATGTCCCCTAACGCACTGGTATGTTTACTTTTGTTCGATTTTAACAATACAGATTCTCTTTAACGAACCTCTACCACACATGTGAAAATATTGATGAATTAGCACAGTGAAGTGTAAAATACCGAATGCGGTATTTTAAGGACTGGGATTTTGTTATCGAACACCCTTTGATGAATTGAAGCCAACATGTCTCATCATGGCAGCCCTCCTTATTATACAGGGGTCTGGCCAGTTTTTCTTTCTGTGATAGGGTGCCAGGGCTTAGGCTGGGGGGCCTCTGATTGACTCAATGAGGTCAGGTGGGGCTGGCCAGGGTTTCCCTCTGTGATTGGTTGCTAGGGCTTCTGCTGGGAGCCCTCTGATTGGCTCCAGGACGTCATCACCTGAGTTACAGTATTTTGGATCCGGATATCCGCAGATATCCGCGGTATGCGCCCAAATATCCGCAGATAGCTATCCGGATTTTGGCCCAGGTATCTGGAATCCGAATTCGGTCGGATAGCTGAAAAAGGTTGGATATCCGGTTTACCCGGACATCCGGAATCCTGATGAGCAGGAGGGTGCCATGGCAGAGTGGGATACAAAAAGTACCAAAAGTCCCGGGGAAAATTATGGATTTGACGCACAGCAGGGTTTTAATGGCAGAAATCACACTGATAGCTAAATTGGAGTCATAAAGTGCTTTAAAACATCTTGCTTGTGTATACATTAATCAGGTATTGTAATTAGTGTACTTTAAATCGTGGACAAGGCATGTAGATACAAAACCAGATTTCCATTTCACATAAAAAGACTGCCTGACACGTGTTTCATGGCCAAAAGCCGCTTGCTCAGAGGCACATCGTATACAAACATCCGTGGGTTTAGGACAAGTACCTTTGCGATCTGAAGTTTAGACAAAGGCTGTAGTCAGCGGCAATCCCATGTACTGTATGTCTGGGCTGCAAGAGACATTGCTTTATTGTGATACACAAGCCCCTTTACCGTGGCAAGGTAATGATCACAAAGGGGAATTGACACATGTACATGCCTTTTGTTTTGTTGTTGCAGCCGCAGTGCAGCCAGAAAACTTAGGCAGGCATGTGCACGCACCAGAAAGATTATTAAAGCGGCTGCTTTAATACAGTTACAAAAGTTGCAAAAAAATAGATCACAAGAACATTAGCTCTCAAAAGAGCTGTTTTGGGGTGCTTTTCAGCAATAAATATCAGCAAGGAGCAAGCTAACAGACCTCCTAATTATCGCTTTCCCTATCTCTCCAATGATTCTCCCTTCTCTCACTAATATCAGCAGCAGACAGAGTGAGAAAATGGCCATAAAGTTCGCGTTTCGACACGGACGCGAACCCGCATTGTTCGTGCGAACAAGTTCGGGCCATCTCAACTTAGATGTATGGGTGCTGCATACACACTAAACTGAAGCAGACAGGCTCAGTCTACAAACTATGTTTTGTTTTGTTTTAACCACTTGAGGACCGTAGGCTTTACCCCCCTTAAAGAGAAACTCCAACCTAGAATTGAACTTTATCCCAATCAGCAGCTGATACCCCCTTTTACATGAGAAATATAATGATTTTCACAAACAGACCATCAGGGGGCGCTGTATGACTGATTTTGTGCTGAAACCCCTCCCACAAGAAGCTCTGAGTACCGCGGTACTCTGGGCAAACTGCCACAAAACTGTAACAATGTTCACAGACAGGAATTAGCGTTTTACAGCTGTCTCTAACAGCCAAAACCGCTAGGAGCAGCTACATAACCTGCCCACAGTAAAAATGTCACCATGTAATACATGTCAGAATGTGAATCTGGGAGAGGAAAGATTTTACAATGAGCAAACACTGACTAAATCATTTATTCATAATTATGGTAAAAAGTGAAGCACTTTTTTTACTACATTATTTTCACTGGAGTTCCTCTTTAAAGAGACTCTGAAGCGAGAATAAATCTCGCTTCAGAGCTCATACTTAGCAGGGGCATGTGTGCCCCTGCTAAACTGCCGCTAACGCGCCGCTAAACGGGGGTCCCTTCACCCCCAAACTTACCCCCGCAAGACTTGGTCGTAGTCTTGGTTGTAAATCTTCCCTTCCTGGAGGCAGGGCTAACGGCTGCAGCCCTGCCTCCAGTCGCGTCTATCAGACGCGCATCGTCGCCTTTCCCCCGCCCCTCTCAGTGAAGGAAGACTGAGAGGGGCGGGGGAGAGGCGGAGATACGCATTTGATAGACGCGCGTGGGGCAGGGCTGAGGCGGTTAGCCCTGCCCCAATGCGGAAGCGCTCCCCCGCTTTACAGAGGGGATTTGGGGGTGAAGGGACCCCCCGTTAAGCCACGGGATAGCGGCGGTTTAGCAGGGGCACACATGCCCCTGCTATCTATGAGGTCTGAAGCGAGATTTATTCTCGCTTCAGACTCTCTTTAAAGGGACTCCGAGCTCAAAAAAAAAAAGAAAGTTGTACTCACCATGGGCTTTCTCCAGCCCAGTGCTGGTCGGGAGGTCCCACGCCGGCGTCCTGGCTCCTCTCCTTCTCCCCGCTCCGGAATGGCTGGCAGGCCGCAGCCCGGGCGACACTCTCCCGAGTGTCGGGCTTCTTCTTCCGCATATGACGCGGATTACGTCACACGCCGGCCGCCTCGCGTCATCATGGCGGCCGGCGTGAAAGTACTGCGCATGCGCGAACAAAGCGCGCATGCGCAGTACTTTCACGCCGGCCGCCATGATGACGCGAGGCGGCCGGCGTGTGACGTAATCCGCGTCATATGCGGAAGAAGAAGCCCGACACTCGGGAGAGTGTCGCCCGGGCTGCGGCCTGCCAGCCATTCCGGAGCGGGGAGAAGGAGAGGAGCCAGGACGCCGGCGTGGGACCTCCCGACCAGCACTGGGCTGGAGAAAGCCCATGGTGAGTACAACTTTCTTTTTTTTTTTGTGCTCGGAGTCCCTTTAAGGACCAGACCCTTTTTTTCCATTCAGACCACTGCAGCTTTCACAGTTTATTGCTCGCTCATACAACCTACCACCTAAATGAATTTTGGCTCCTTTTCTTGTCACTAATAAAGCTTTCTTTTGATGCTATTTGATTGCTGCTGCGATTTTTAGTTTCTATTATATTCATCAAAAAAGACATAAATTTTGTCAAAAAAAATATTTTTTTTAACTTTCTGTGCTGACTTTTTTTTAAACATTTCTGTATACATGCAGCATGAAAAATGTGGACAAACATGTTTTTGATTAAAAAAAACCCCATTCAGCATATATTGATTGGTTTGGGTAAAAGTTATAGCGCAGTGATAAGCAAATCCGATCCGGATGCTACTCGGATAGTAGCTATCCGGATCAGGCGCGGAGCTAGGGGGGGTCGGGGTAGGACAAGTGCCCCGGGGCGCCTGGTCCCCGAGGGCGCCCTCAGCCTGGCTGAGCTGCGGGGTTTTTTTTTTTTTTGCGGCGGAGGGGAGGGGAGCAGCGCAGAGAAGAGGGAGAGCTGTGCGGACGGTGGGGAAGGGGGGCCATATCCCCCCTCCTTCCCTCACCTTAGGTGCTCTCTCTCTCCCTCGCTATCCCCTCCAATGTCCGGGTGGCTGGCCTGGCAGCGGCGGGCGGAACTCACCTCCGTCTCGCTCCAGCGCCGGCCGGAAGTTCGAGTGCGCAGCCGCTGCTCTGGTCTGGACCAGACCAGAGTAGTGGCAGATCCATCCGGCGCTGCGACGAGACGGAGGTAAGTTCCGCCCGCCGCTGCCAGCCTGAGCCACCCGGACATTGGAGGGGACAGCGAGGAAGGGAGAGCAGCTCTTCTCTGCGCTGCTCCCCTCCTGCTGGGGAGGGGGACACCTGACCTGGCTACCTACTCTGGGCACATATACCCCTGGCTACATATACTGGACATATATCCCTGGCTACCTACTCTGGGCACATATACCCCTGGCTACCTACTCTGGGCACATATACCCCTGGCTACCTACTCTGGGCACATATACCCCTGGCTACCTACTCTGGGCATATATACCCCTGCCTACATATACTGGGCATATACCCCTGGCTACCTACTCTGGGCACATATACCCCTGGCTACCTACTCTGGGCACATATACCCCTGCCTACATATACTGGGCATATACCCCTGGCTACCTACTCTGGGCACATATACCCCTGGCTACCTACTCTGGGCACATATACCCCTGGCTACCTACTCTGGGCACATATACCCCTGGCTACCTACTCTGGGCACATATACCCCTGCCTACATATACTGGGCATATACCCCTGGCTACCTACTCTGGGCATATACCCCTGGCTACCTACTCTGGGCACATATACCCCTGGCTACCTACTCTGGGCACATATACCCCTGGCTACCTACTCTGGGCACATATACCCCTGGCTACCTACTCTGGGCATATATACCCCTGCCTACATATACTGGGCATATACCCCTGGCTACCTACTCTGGGCACATATACCCCTGGCTACCTACTCTGGGCACATATACCCCTGCCTACATATACTGGGCATATACCCCTGGCTACCTACTCTGGGCACATATACCCCTGGCTACCTACTCTGGGCACATATACCCCTGGCTACCTACTCTGGGCACATATACCCCTGGCTACCTACTCTTGGCACATATACCCCTGCCTACATATACTGGGCATATACCCCTGGCTACCTACTCTGGGCACATATACCCCTGGCTACCTACTCTGGGCACATATACCCCTGGCTACCTACTCTGGGCACATATACCCCTGGCTACCTACTCTGGGCACATATACCCCTGCCTACATATACTGGGCATATACCCCTGGCTACCTACTCTGGGCACATATACCCCTGGCTACCTACTCTGGGCACATATACCCCTGGCTACCTACTCTGGGCACATATACCCCTGCCTACATATACTGGGCACATATACCCCTAACTACATATACTGGGTACATATACCCCTGGCTACATATACTGGGCATTTATACCCCTGGCTACATATACTGGGCACATATACCTCTGGCTACATATACTGGGGACACATACCCCTGCCTACATATACTGGGCACATATACCCCTGGCTACCTGTTCTGTGGACATCTCTACCCCTGGCTACCTGTTCTGGGGACATCTATATTGCTGGCCACCTATTCTGGGGACACCTATAGAGCTGGGGCTACCTATTTTTGGGCAAGCATTGCTGTCAGATTGAGTGTATTTTGGGGAACTGCTGCCAGGTGAGAGGTGTCTACCATATTAAGGGGACATTCTGCCTATTTATGTGAAATGCTGTCTATTTATGTGCCTCATGACTGCTGAATTTGTCTTGTTGGGGGCCTCATGGTTACTGAATTTGTCTTGTTGGGGGCCTCATGATTTGTTGGGGGCCTCAAGATCGCTGAATTTGTCTTGTTAGGGGCCTCATGATTGCTGAATTTGTCTTGTTAGGGGCCTCATGATTGCTGAATTTGTCTTGTTGGGGGCCTCAGGATTGCTAAATTTGTCTTGTTGGGGGCCTCATGTTTGCTCATGATTGCGGAATTTGTCTTGATGGGGGTGGGGGGCTCATGATTGCTGAATTTGTCTTGGAACATGCTGGAAGGTACATACTGAGGGAGGGTGGGTGAGCGTGAGCCTGCTAACCTCCATGTACATTTGAAGGGGCGTGACCAAATGTGGAGTACCCATAACCACGCCCACATTTGGTCACGACCCTTCACCTTAGGGGGCGCATTAATAGTCTTTGTCCCCGGGCGCTGAAAACCCTAGCTACGCCTCTGATCCGGATTTCTCCCAGTAATGCACTGCGGCCTGGGCGGGGGATTTAATCCTTACCTATCATGACGTCTTCTTCGTCCGTCCCTCGGCGCCTCCCACGATGCGCTCCACTCCGGCGTCACATGACTAAAAAACATTTCCTCCTTCCGGGTTGAAGGAGGAAGTGTGTAGTCACGTGACGCCGGAGTGGAACGCATCTGGGAGGCGCCGAAGGACGGACGAAGAAGACGTCATGATGGGTAAGGATTAAACCCCCCGCCCAGGCCGCAATGCATTACTGGGAGAAATCCGGATAGCTACTATCCGAGTAGCATCCGGATTGGATTTGCTCATCACTGTTATAGCGTTCACCAGGGTCGGACTGGGACACCAAGGGCCCACCAAGGAAGTTTCAGCCTGGGGCCCACCCCCCTCTCCTCCTCCTACTCCCTCCCCCCCCCCCCCCCCCCCCCCATTTTGGGCTCACATACACATGTACTTTAGAAATTTTGCATGACTTTATGGTAGGGAATAGATTGTGAGCAATTCTGAGGACAGTCTCCAATAGGGATATGTCTAAATGCGAAACTAAATGGGTGTCACCATGCACTGGAACATCGGCGTGGTCATGATGAGTCATGGGCAGACTTAAAAAAAAAAAATACAAAACACAAAATAAGTAGCGGCGTTATTCACAGAGATTAGGTCCGACCAGATACATTGTATATTCAAGTAGTTACATGCCTCATGATCATTCATCAAGTAGTCAAATGGCAGCAGATACCCCCACAAAATGCAATCAGGTTGACGGCAGATACCCCCACACAATGCAATCAGGTTGGTGGCAGATACCCCCACAAAATGCAATCAGGTTGACGGCAGATACCCCCACACAATGCAATCAGGTTAACGGCAGATACCCCCACAAAATGCAATCAGGTTGACGGCAGATATCCCCACAAAATGCAATCAGTTTGGCTGCAGATACCCCCACAAAATGCAATCAGTTTGGCTGCAGATACCCCCACACAATGCAATCAGGTTGGCTGCAGATACCCCCACACAATGCAATCAGGTTGGCTGCAGATACCCCCACACAATGCAATCAGGTTGGTGGCAGAGATACCCCCACACAATGCAAGTCCCCCCCAGCTTGGAAGGGGGGGCAGAGGGCACAGATCAGCGGGGAAGCCTCCCCCCTCCCTCACCTAGGGCCCCCCCTTCCGCGCAGCCCCCTCCTCGAGAAGTGCAGCCAGCAGCGAGCGGAGTATAGCTTACCAGCTTCAGATGATGCTATCTCCGCTCCGCATGCCGCTGCTGCCCTGCTGGTCTCTGTCTCCTGTAGTGACGCTGTCCAATCACGCTCTAGCAGGAAGTACTGCGAGAACGTGATTGGACAGCGTCACACACTACAGTCAGAGACCAGCAGGGCAGCGGCATGCGGACTCGGAGCGGAGATAGCATCATCTCTGTAGCTATTCTCCGCTCGCTGCTGGCTGCACTTCTGGAGGAGGGGGGTGCGCGGAAGGGGGGGGGGCCCTAGGTGAGGGAGGGGGGGACGCTTCCCCCCCTCCCCGCCGCTCTGTGCCCAATTCCCCCCCTTCCAAGCTGTGCCCCCCTCCAGTGGCGTAGCTAGGGTGTTTGACACCCGGTGCGGATAATTTACCAACACCCCCCCCCCCCCCCCCAAAAAAAGCAAAGCGCGCAGCGACAAAAAAAATGGGTGTGGACATGACATCACATGGGTGGGGGGTAATTGTAATGTAACTGTAACAGTAAGGCAGTGGGCTAATATAGGTAGCCAGAATAGTTTCCCTCAGCATAGGTTAGATATGACAAATATGACAACATGACAAATTCAGCAATCTTGAGGCCCCCAACAAGACAAATTCAGCAATCATGAGGCCCCCAACAAGACATTCAGTAACCATGAGGCCCCCAACAAGACAAATTCAGCAGTCATGAGGCACATAAATAAACAGCATTTCACATAAATAGGCAGAATGCCCACTTAATATGGTATACACCTCTCACCTGGCTTCTGAATTCTCCTCTACTGGCTGCTGTGCCAGGCAATACTGTTTTTGGCTGGATTGGGGATGATGTGTGGGCTGAAAGGCCTGGCGGTGATGCTGTGGCCGGCCTGGCGGTGATGCTGGGCTGTACTTGGCTGGTTGAAGTAAATGTTGGCCTGACTGTTGGTGGTGATGCTGTGGCCTTTTTGACAGTGATTCTGGGCTGGTTGGCTGGTGGTGATGCTGGGCTGGCCTGGATAGTTTAGGTAGTGACAGGTGCACCCTAGTTTAGGTAGCACCAGGAGCCTCCCAGCTTAGGTAGTGACAGGACCCCCAAGTTTAGGTAGCGACAGGAGCCCCCCAGTTTAGTTAGTGACAGATACCCCCCAGTTTAGGTAGTGACAGGAGCCCCCAGTGTTTGTAGTGACAGGTGCCCCCCAGTTAAGGTAGTAACAGGTGCCCCCCAGGGTATGTAGTGACAGGAGCCCCCAGTGTTTGTAGTGACAGGTGCCCCCCAGGGTATGTAGTGACAGGAGCCCCCAGTTTAGGTAGTGACAGTGCCCCCCAGTTCAGGTAGTGACAGGTGCCCCCAGTTCAGGTATTGACAGGCGCCCCCCCAGTTCAGTTAGTGACAGGTACCCCCAGTTTAGGTATGACAGGAGCCCCCCAGTATAGATAGACAGGTCTATAGGTGTCCCCAGTTTAAATAGCCAGATCTATAGGTGTCCTCAGTGGCAGCGGAGAGAGAAGAGAAGCGGTGGGGAAGGGAGGACGTTTCCCCCTCCCCCTTCCCTCACCTTGGGGCTCCCCCTCTCTCGCTCCCCCCTTTAGAATTAAGTGATGCGGCAGGCAGCGCCGCTGTGCCTGCCGCTTCTTTTCTCTCTCCGCTGCCACCCCAGGGCGGGCGGGCCAGCCACGTCCGGGTAGCTAGGGGGGGGCAGCAGCTAGCCAGGGGAGTGCGCATGCCCCATTTTGCCCTATGTAGGGACGCCCATGGCATGGTAGGCAGATAGGTAGCCGGGTAGGCAGTTATGTAGCCGGGTGGGAGGGTAGGCAGATAGGTAGCTGGGTGGGCAGTTAGGTAGCCGGGTGGGAGGGTAGGCAGTTAGGTAGCCAGGTGGGCAGATAGGTAGCTGGGTGGGCAGTTAGGTAGCCGGGTGGGCAGTTAGGTAGCCAGGTGGGAGGGTAGGCAGATAGGTAGCTGGGTGGGTAGATAGGTAGCCGGGTGGGCAGATAGGTAGCCGGGTGGGCAGTTAGGTAGCCGGGTGGGCAGTTAGGTAGCCGGGTGGGAGGGTAGGCAGAAGGGTAGCCGGGTGGGAGGGTAGGCAGTTAGGTAGCCGGGTGGGCAGTTAGGTAGCCAGGTGGGAGGGTAGGCAGATAGGTAGCTGGGTGGGTAGATAGGTAGCCGGGTGGGTAGATAGGTAGCCGGGTGGGCAGATAGGTAGCCGGGTGGGAGGGTAGGCAGATAGGTAGCTGGGTGGGTAGATAGGTAGCCGGGTGGGCAGTTAGGTAGCCAGGTGGGAGGGTAGGCAGTTAGGTAGCCGGGTGGGTAGATAGGTATCCAGGTGGGCAGATAGGTAGCCGGGTGGGCAGATAGGTAGCCGGGTGGGAGGGTAGGCAGTTAGGTAGCCGGGTGGGCAGTTAGGTAGCCGGGTGGGAGGGTAGGCAGAAGGGTAGCCGGGTGGGAGGGTAGGCAGTTAGGTAGCCGGGTGGGCAGTTAGGTAGCCGGGTGGGAGGGTAGGCAGATAGGTAGCTGGGTGGGTAGATAGGTAGCCGGGTGGGCAGCCAGTTAGGTAGCCGGGTGGGTAGATAGGTAGCCGGGTGGGAGGGTAGGCAGTTAGGTAGCCGGGTGGGCAGTTAGGTAGCCGGGTGGGAGGGTAGGCAGAAGGGTGGGCAGTTAGGTAGCCGGGTGGGTAGCCAGTGGGGGCCCCGACTCCTATGCTCCCCTTCACCTGGGTGTCCCCCCTCCTTACAAGCCGCGGGGAGGGCAGCCCGACTGTTTTTTTTGGGGTTTTTTTTCCCTTAAAAAAAACTATTTTCCCCGTGGGCCCCCTCCTATCCTCCCCCTCCCTCACCTCGGACTCTCGGAGGGCCCCCTCCTGTTACGAGCGGCGGCCGGCGGGTACAGCAAACTTCCGGGGAGGTAAAGCAGAAGATAGAGGTCCAGCTGCCTCCCAGTCGCTGTCTCCTCTATGCCGCTCGCACTAAACCAGGAAGCAGTGCGAGCGGCATAGAGGAGACAGCGTAGCCCGAGAGGCAGCTGGACCTCTATCTTCTGCCTTACCTCTCCGGAAGTTTGCTGTACCCGCCGCTCGTAACAGGAGGGGGGCCCTCCGAGGTGAGGGAGGGGGAGGATAGGAGGGGGCCCCCCCGGGGAAAAGAGTTTTTTTTAAGGGACATAAAAAAAAAAAAAAACCAGTCGGGCTGCCCTCCCCGGCTCTCCCATGCAGCGCACGCCTTCTAGGGGCCCCCAGGTCAGGAGGAGGGGCAGTCGGGTCGGGGCCCACCGATGGAACCGTCGGTGGTTCGGCGGCTCTGTCCGAGCCTGGCGTTCACAAACTATGGTGCAAAAAGTGAATTTTCCCATTTTGAAGCATCTATGACTTTTCTGACCACCTGACATGTTTCATGAGGGGCTAGAATTCCAGGATAGTATAAATACCCCCCAAATGACCCCATTTTGGAAAGAAGACATCCCAAAGTATTCACTGAGAGGCATGGTGAGTTCATAGAAGATTTTATTTTTTGTCACAAGTTAGCGGAAAATGACACTTTGTGACAAAAAAGAAAAAAAAAAAGTTTCCATTTCTGCTAACTTGCGACAAAAAAAATGAAATCTGCCACGGACTCACTATGCACCTCTCTGAATACCTTGAAGTGTCTACTTTCCAAAATGGGGTAATTTGTGGGGTGTATTTACTGTCCTGGCATTTTGGGGGGTGCCTAATTGTAAGCACCCCTGTAAAGCCTAAGGGTGCTCATTGGACTTTGGGCCCCTTAGCGCAGTTAGGCTGCAAAAAAGTGCCACACATGTGGTATTGCCGTACTCAGGAGAAGTAGTATAATGTGTTTTGGGGTGTATTTTTACACATACCCATGCTGGGTGGGAGAAATATCTCTGTAAATGACAATTGTTTGATTTTTTTTTTTTTACACACAATTGTCCATTTACAGAGATATTTCTCCCACTCAGCATGGGTATGTGTAAAAATACACCCCAAAACACATTATACTACTTCTCCTGAGTACGGCGATACCACATGTGTGACACTTTTTTGCAGCCAAGGTGCGCTAAGGGGCCCAACGTCCTATTCACAGGTCATTTTGAGGCATTCGTTTTCTAGACTACTCCTCACGGTTTAGGGCCCCTAAAATGCCGGGGCAGTATAGGAACCCCACAAGTGACCCCATTTTAGAAAGAAGACACCCCGAGGTATTTTGTTAGGTGTATGGCGAGTTCATAGAAGATTTTATTTTTTGTCACAAGTTAGTGAAAAATGACACTTTGTGAAAAAAAACAATAAAAATCAATTTCCGCTAACTTTTGACAAAAAATAAAATCTTCTATGAACTCGTCATACACCTAACAGAATACCTTGGGGTGTCTTTTTTCTAAAATGCGGTCACTTGTGGGGTTCCTATACTGCCCTGGCATTTTACGGGCCCAAAACCGTGAGTAGTCTGGAAACCAAATGTCTCAAAATGCCTGTTCAGGGGTATAATCATCTGCAAATTTTGATGACAAGTGGTCTATGAGGGGGCGAATTTTGTGGAACTGGTCATAAGCAGGGTGGCCTTTTAGATGACAGGTTGTATTGGGCCTGATCTGATGGATAGGAGTGCTAGGGGAGTGACAGGAGGTGATTGATGGGTGTCTCAGGGGATGGTTAGAGGGGAAAATAGATGCAATCAATGCACTGGGGAGGTGATCGGAAGGGGGTCTGAGGGGGATCTGAGGGTTTGACCGAGTGATCACGAGCCCACATGGGGCAAATTAGGGCCTGATCTGATGGGTAGGTGTGTTAGGGGGTGACAGGAGGTGATTGATGGGTGTCTCAAGGTGTGATTAGAGGGGGGAATAGATGCAAGCAATGCACTGGCGAGGTGATCAGGGCTGGGGTCTGAGTGCGTTCTGAGGGTGTGGGCGGGTGATTGAGTGCCCTAGGGGCAGATAGGGGTCTAATCTGATGGGTAGCAGTGACAGGGTTTGATTGATGGGTAATTAGTGGGTGTTTAGGGTAGAGAACAGATGTAAACAATGCACTTGGGAGGTGATCTGATGTCGGATCTGCGGGCGATCTATTGGTGTGGGTGGGTGATCAGATTGCCTGCAAGGGGCAGTTTAGGGGCTGATTGATGGGTGGCAGTGACAGGGGGTGATTGATGGGTGGCAGTGACAGGGGGTGATTGATGGGTGGCAGTGACAGGGGGTGATTGATGGGTGATTGACAGGTGATTGACAGGTGATCAGTGGGTTATTACAGGGAAGAACAGATGTGAATAATGCCCTGGCGAATTGATAAGGGGGGGTCTGAGGGCAATCTGAGCATGTGGGCGGGTGATTGGATGCCCGCAAGGGGCAGATTAGGGTCTAATCTGATGGGTAACAGTGACAGGTGGTGATAGGGGGTGAATGATGGGTAATTAGTGGGGGCTTTAGGATAGAGAACAGATGTAAACAATGCACTTGGGAGGTGATCTGACGTCTGATCTGCGGGCGATCTATTGGTGTGGGTGGATGATTAGATTGCCCGCAAGGGGCAGGTTAGGGGCTGATTGATGGGTGGCAGTGACGGGGGGGGGGGGGTGATTGATGGGTGATCAGTGGGTTATTACAGGGGGGATAGAGGCATACAGTACACAGTGGGGGGGGGGGGGGTCTGTGGAGAATCTGAGGGGTGGGTGGGTGATCAGGAGGGAGCAGAGGGCAGTTTAGGGAATAAAAAAAATAATAGTGTCGACAGATAGTGACAGGGAGTGATTGATGGGTGATTAGGGGGGTGATTGGGTGCAATCAGGGGTCTGGGGGTGGGCAGGGGGGGGGTCTGAGGTGTGCTGTGGGAAATCAGGGGGCAGGGGGGGGGGGAAATCAGTGTGCTTGGGTGCAGACTAGGGTAGCTGCAGCCTGCCTTGGTGGTCCCTTGGAAACTGGGACCACCAGGGCATGAGGCAGCCTGTATAATAGGCTTTGTATACATTACAAAGCCTATTATACTTATGGATCGGCGTGTATGTGTATTCCTCCGCCCGCCGGCGCTGCTAAGTGGCCGGCGAGCTGGAGGCTAAATCCCCGACGGAGGATCGCATCACGGCTGACGCGATCGCTCTGCCCATGCCCGTACCATTTGTACATGCGGCGGTCCTTGCGGGATCCACTCTCCGGCCGCCCCTGTGCAGTGGGCGGTCAGGAAGTGGTTAAAGCACATTTGTCAAATGTATTTATTAAAAAATTTATTTAAAGGTATTTATTAAAAAAAAGTTATTTCTAAAAAAAATAATCGAATACATTTAAAAATAAAATTACAACAGCACGGTGGCAGCCTGGCAGGCAATTGAATGCAGACTACCTGATACCCCATCATGGTGTCCTTGGCAGAGATCTAGTGCCTATGTTTGAGCTGCCCCTCTTACAAGAATGAGAAGTGAGAGGTGGTAGTATGTTTGAACTGCCAGCCTTGCTAATTTTTTTGTTAAGTTATGTGCGCCAGAGATGCGGTGACTTGGCTCAGCACATGATGTTAAATCCTCTCAGCCTAGGCTGACCATGCGTCCTCTTTTGCCCGGACAGGTCCACTTTTTCAGACCTGTCCGGGCTGTCCTCCCGGATTTTTGAAATGTCCGGTGAAGTGAAGAGAGCCGAACATACTTGCAGAGATCCATTGAGGCTGAGATGAGCCAAACACTGCGTGCCAGTGACAGAAGAACCGCTTGCAGAGGTCCACTGAGGCTGAGATGAGCCGAACACTGTGAGCCAGCTACAGAAGAACCGCTTGCAGAGATCCACTGAGGCTGAGATGAGCCGAATACTGCGAGCCCAAGCAGCAGAAGAACCACTTGCAGAGAATCTCTGCAAACGGTTCTTCTGCCTTGGGCTCGCAGTATTCGGCTCATCTTAGCTAGTGTTGGGCGAACAGTGTACGCCACTGTACGGGTTCTGCAGAACATCACCCTGTTCGGGTGATGTTCGAGTTCGGCCGAACACCTGACGGTGCTCGGCCAAACCGTTCGGCCACATGGCCGAACTAAGAGCGCATGGCCGAACGTTCCCCGAACGTTCGGCTAGCGCTGTGATTGGCCGAACGGGTCACGTGGTTCGGGCCCGAACGCGCTCTGATTGGCCGAACGGTCACGTGGTTCGGGTAAATAAATACCCGAACCACGTCATATCTCCGCCATTTGTCTGTGGGTTTAGCTTTGGGTAGGCAGGCAGGGTAGTTCGCTCTCCAGCCACGCTAGCCAGGGTCCCCCCCAGTCATTGTGTGTCGCTGCTGGGAACAGTAGTACACCGCTCGCTCAGCCACACTATATATAGCATTGTTTACTGCCACTGTGTACCTCGCTCAGCCACGCTATATATATAGCATTGTGTTTTCTGACACTCTGTGTACACGGCTTAGCCTGACTAATATAGCATTGTGTGTACTGCCACTGTGCACCTCGCTCAGCCGCGCTATATATAGCATTGTGTGTACTGCCACTGTGCACCTCGCTCAGCCACGCTATATATAGCATTGTGTTTACTGCCACTGTGCACCTCGCTTAGCCACGCTATATATATAGCATTGTGTTTTCTGACACTCTGTGTACACGGCTTAGCCTGACTAATATAGCATTGTGTGTACTGCCACTGTGCACCTCGCTCAGCCACGCTATATATAGCATTGTGTGTACTGCCACTGTGCACCTCGCTCAGCCACGCTATATATAGCATTGTGTGTACTGCCACTGTGCACCTCGCTCAGCCACGCTATATATAGCATTGTGTGTACTGCCACTGTGCACCTCGCTCAGCCACGCTATATATATAGCATTGTGTTTTCTGACACTCTGTGTACACGGCTTAGCCTGACTAATATAGCATTGTGTGTACTGCCACTGTGCACCTCGCTCAGCCACGCTATATATAGCATTGTGTGTACTGCCACTGTGCACCTCGCTCAGCCACGCTATATATAGCATTGTGTTTTCTGACACTCTGTGTACACGGCTTAGCCTGACTAATATAGCATTGTGTGTACTGCCACTGTGCACCTCGCTCAGCCACGCTATATATAGCATTGTGTTTACTGCCACTCTGTGTACACCGCTCAGCCAGACTATATACCGTTGTTTACTGACACTCTGTGTACACCGCTCAGCCAGACTATATACCATTGGTTCCTGACACTCTGTGTACACCGCTCAGCCAGACTATATACCATTGTTTACTGACACTCTGTGTACACCGCTCAGCCAGACTATATACCATTGTTTACTGACACTCTGTGTACACCGCTCAGCCAGACTATATACCATTGTTTACTGACACTCTGTGTACACCGCTCAGCCAGACTATATACCATTGTTTACTGACACTCTGTGTACACCTCTCAGCCAGACTATATTGCATTGTTTACTGACACTCTGTGTACACCGCTCAGCCAGACTATATACCATTGTTTACTGACACTCTGTGTACACCGCTCAGCCAGACTATATACCATTGTTTACTGACACTCTGTGTACACCGCTCAGCCAGACTATATACCATTGTTTACTGACACTCTGTGTACACCGCTCAGCCAGACTATATACCATTGTTTACTGACACTCTGTGTACACCGCTCAGCCAGACTATATACCATTGTTTACTGACACTCTGATTCTGCTGGGAACAGTAGTACACCGCTCGCTCAGCCAGACTATATGGCATTGTGTTTACTGCCACTCTGTGTACACCGCTCAGCCACACTATATAGCATTGCGTACTCTGCCAGTCAGTGTGTATATTGCTGGGATCAGTAATACTCCACTCACCGTCAACCACTATATGAGCTCAACATGAGTTCCCCAGAGACCTCCGCTGTGAGCAGCACTCCCAACAACAGCAACAGCCAACGCCCCACGCAAGCTATAACATCCACCCCAGCAGCCAGTGGTCAGCAGCAGCCCTCCCCGGAGGAGAACGTTGTGTCCATCGGTCCGGCGCCAGAGCGATTAATGAGGGCTGCCATTGAGGAGATGATGGGGCCTGATGTGGAGGAGGAGGTCTGGCTCAGGCCAGCATCCCAAGTTAATGTTGAGGACGATGAGGGGTCTGTGTCTGGGGATGTTGGGGTGGCAGAGGTGGTGGGTGGGTCAGACTCAGGAGAAGAGTTGTATGATGAGGATGATGATCGGGACCATCTGTATGTGCCTCAGAGTCTGACCCCGGAAAACATGTTGTATCGTGTGTTTAGGTACTAAAATCTGCGTTCCCTCCCAGTAGTGTTGGGCGAACAGTGTTTGCCACTGTTCGGGTTCTGCAGAACATCACCCTGTTCGGGGTGACTATATAGCAGACTATATAGCATTGTGTTTAATGCCACTCTGTGTACACGGCTCAGCCACACTATATAGCATTGTGTTTACTTCCACTCTGTGTCTGCTGGGAACAGTAGTACACCGCTCACCCGCCACTGTATAGCATTGTGCTCTGTGTCGCTGCTGACAAAAGTGGTACACCGCTCACCCACCACTGTATAGCATTTCTGTACTGCCACTGTACTGCTGCCAGTCAGCGTGTACTTTAAGGATAAGTGAAATGAGGAAGAAATCCGGTGAAAGAGGGAGGGGCAAGGGAAGAGGTGTTTCCCCTGACGGTTCACGTACAGGCCACAGGGGAGCACCCAAGAAAACCCACTCAATACCGCCCATGTTGTCCAGGACAACAACCCTCACAGATCCAAAAGAACAGGACCAGATAATTACTTGGATGACCTCTCAAGCGTCCAGCAGTGGGTTAAGCAGCACCAGCACATCACGCACGAGGTCCAAGTCCTCAGCCAGTTACAAGGAGCCAGTGGGCACAAAGCTGACACAACCGGCAGCGACACCACGCACACAACTGCCAGATAACCAGACGACGTTGGAGTGAGCTGCGCAGAGGTTGTTCTGGGGAGCTCTACTCCACGGCAGCGGCCCCCCACAATGACATATGACGAGTTTGAGGAGATGGAAGAGGAGGGTATGGACAATGTGGACATAGACCCAGATTTTGTTTGTGAACGAGAACATCGCCGTCGTAGCAGCAGCACAGATGAGTCTGTTGAGGAACCCACTGCTGCACGAGTTCGCCTTGTGCCACAAGGTAGGCGGCGCGCAATTTCAGGCACCGCAAGCATGGTTCAAGTGAGAGGCAAAAGAGGCGCAAACAGAAATCGCCAGCAAGGCAGGTGCTCCAAAGTCTGGGCTTTCTTTGAAGACTGCACTGAGGATGTTACCATGGCGATTTGCAAGGTGTGCAAGACCCGCCTGAGCAGGGGGAAAAGTATTAACAACCTCTCCACCACCAGCATGAGCCGCCACATTCTATCCAAACATCCCACACTGTGGGCAAACGCGGCAGGACAGGGTACCACCAGCAACACTGCCTCCCTTGGGTTCACCAGACTCACCACCAGACCCGCCTCAGCAGCAGCAGTAGTCCAGCCATTGCGTGGTTCACAACATTCACAAACATCAGACGATGCTGACACTGTCACTTTCCGGACTAGTGCTCTTGAGGTCTCCCAGTGTTCATCAAACACAACAACCAACAGCCCTTCGGTGTGCAGCCCTACGGTTGAGTTGTCTGTCTCTGAGATGTTTGAGCGCAAGAGGAAATTGCCAGCAAATGACCCCCGGGCCGTGGCAGTAACAGCCAGCCAGCATAGCCAAGGTTCTGGCCTGCGAAATGCTGCCATATCGAGTGGTGGAGACAAACAGCTTCAAGGGCATGATGTCAGTGGCCATCCCACGTTACGTGGTTCCCAGCCGCTACCACTTTGCGCGCTCTGCAGTGCCTGAGTTGCATGAGCACGTGGTCAGCTAAATAACCCGAAGCTTGAAGAATGCCGTTGCCTGCAAGGTTCACCTCACCACTGACACCTGGACGAGTGCGTTCGGCCAGGGTCGATACATCTCCCTTACCGCGCACTGGGTGAACCTTGTGGAGCCTGGCAGCGATTCCTCACCTGCTACGGCGCGGGTGTTGCCCACGCCGCAAACAGCTGCACCGCCGTCCCTCCCACTGGATAACAACAGCAGCACCTACCTCTCTGACTCCTTCTCCTCCAACGCATCTCAAAGCTGTACCTCATCCGGAAACGCTAACCCAGCACCAGCAGCAGTAGGATCGTGGAAGCAGTGCAGCACAGCTGTTGGCATGCGTCAGCAAGCGTTGCTGAAGCTGATCTGCCTTGGGGATAAGCAGAACACAGGGGAGGAAATTTGGAGGGGAATAAAGGAACAGACAGATTTGTGGCTGGCACCGCTGGACCTGAAACCGGGCATGAAGCTAGACACCTGGCACGAACTGGCAATGTACGCAATAGAGGTGCTGGCTTGCCCGGCAGCCAGCGTTATGTCGGAACGCTGTTTCAGTGCTGCCGGAGGCATCGTCACAGATCGGCGTATCCGCCTCTCCACAGAAAATGCAGACCGTATGACTCAAATTAAAATGAATCAATCCTGGATTGGAAACGACTACGCAACACTCCAGGACCCCAACCAAGTAACATGACCAATGAACATCTGGGATGGTTTAGCGTTTCCGGTCCCTGTTTATTGAACCTCTCATCTGTATTACATTTATGACTGCATGGCGGTACAAAGCATGCTATCCGCACGCTTCTTGTCCTCATGCAAGGCCTGGGTTGTTGTGTCTCACAAAGCGTGGCCTTCTCCTCCTGCACCTCCTCCTGTTCCATCACGTGTGCTGCTGCTGCTGGGTTAGCGTTGCCGGTCCCTGTTTATAGAACCTCTTATCTTTATTACATTTATGACTGCATGCATGGCGGTAAAAAGCATGCTATCCGCACGCTTTTTGTCCTCATGCAAGGCCTGGGTTGTTGTGTCTCACAAAGCGTGGCCTTCTCCTCCTGCGCCTCCTCCTGTTCCATCACGTGTGCTGCTGCTGCTGGGTTAGCGTTGCCGGTCCCTGTTTATGGAACCTCTTATCTTTATTACATTTATGACTGCATGGCGGTACAAAGCATGCTATCCGCACGCTTCTTGTCCTCATGCAAGGCCTGGGTTGTTGTGTCTCACAAAGCGTGGCCTTCTCCTCCTGCGCCTCCTCCTGTTCCATCACGTGTGCTGCTGCTGCTGGGTTAGCGTTGCCGGTCCTTGTTTATGGAACCTCTTATCTTTATTACATTTATGACTGCATGGCGGTACAAAGCATGCTATCCACACGCTTCTTGCCCTCATGCAAGGCCGGGGTTGTTGTGTCTCACAAAGCGTGATCTTCTCCTCCTGCGCCTCCTCCTGTTCCATCACGTGTGCTGCTGCTGGGTTAGCGTTACCGGTCCCTTTTCCTGGAACCTCTTATATGTATTACATTTATGACTGCATGCCGACAAAAAACATGTTACCTGTGCAAAGAAAACAGACATTTCCCGCATTTAAAAGACAGTTTTCCCTTTGAAACTTTAAAATCGATTTTCTCAAAAACTTTAAGCTCTTTTTGCTAATTTTTTTTTTCCTCTTGTACCCACTCCCAAGGTGCACATACCCTGTAAATTTGGGGTATGTAGCATGTAAGGAGGCTTTACAAACCACAAAAGTTCGGGTCCCCATTGACTTCCATTATGTTCGGAGTTCGGGTCGAACACCCGAACATCGCGGCCATGTTCGGCCTGTTCGGCCCGAACCCGAACATCTAGATGTTCGCCCAACACTAATCTTAGCCTCAGTGGATCTCTGCAAGCTGTTCTTCTGCCGCTTGGGCTGCAGTGTTGCCGGAGAAGCGAGCTAGGAAGTGCCGACAGCTAGGGGGAGGAGGCGGAAACAAGCCAGCGGCAATAACACACGCTGTGTGTGAAAGCAAGTCATCGGAATGCCAGGGATAAGCCTCAAACACTACTAGTGTCCTGCATGCTGTGCACTGTGTAGAAAACTACAAGCCCTTGCCAGCCACAGTACTTCAACACAGGCTGGACACTTGTTAGACACCCTGTATACATGCTTGTTATATGCTATTAAACCTGTAATGTCTTAAAAAAAAGTCCTCTGGTCTCCTGTTGCAGCCAAGTTTTATTCTCGCAAGTCGATGTCCCTGGCCATGCGCATCTACGTTCGTGTTCCCTTCGCCATGAGTGTCCTGCGCGGGTGCAGTGCAAGGTTTCCTCGTACTGTGCCTGTGCAGGATGCTCTTGGTGATGGGAGTGCGAATGAAGACGTTTGTGTGGCCAGGGGCAGTGGACGTTGACTTGCAAGTCCGCAAGAACAAAATTTAGCTGCTACGGGGGACTGGTGGATTGTTCAGAGACGGCGTGTGCCCACGGAGGCTGCAGGGGGCTGGCAGAAGCTCCAGGTAAGTGAAACTTTTTTTAAAGACATTAAAGGTTTTTTGTTTTCATACTTACCTGAGGCTTCCACCAGCTCCATGAGGTGTGTGGACTCCCTTGCCTTCCTCTCCAGTCACTCTGTTATCTTATTATCCCCTCCAATAATCTGTCCAGTCACACTCTTTGCGTTGGTGACTTGGTCAGAGGAGAACGAGGGAGGTATATTTAGGCAGCCGCACGCAGCATGGGGGAAAGAGCATTTTGTGGGGGAATGTGCTGCCAATCTCATTGCATTTGTGGGGAAATGTGCTGCCAATCTCATTGCATTTGTGGGAAATGTGCTGCCAATCTCATTGCATTTGTTGGGAAGTGTGCTGCCAATCTCATTGCATTTGTGGGGAAATGTGCTGCCAATAAGATTGCATTTGTGGGGAAATGTGCTGCCAATAAGATTGCATTTGTGGGGAAATGTGCTGCCAATAAGATTGCATTTGTGGGGAAATGTGCTGCAAATAAGATTGCATTAGTGGGGAAATCTGCTGCCAATCTCATTCAATTTGTGGGGAAATATGCTGCCAATCTCATTGCATTTTGTGGGGAAATCTTCTGCGAATCTGATTGCATTTTGTGGTCGGCCGGCCCTCCGCCATGTGGTCTGGAAAAAAAAAATGGCCCTCCATGCCTGCGAAGTTGGACAGCGCACTGCTAAGGTCTTGTATATTTGGCCCCACCCATGACCACACCCACATGCTGTTGTGATCGTCCTCTTTTTTAGAAATCAAAATATGGTCACGCTATCTCAGCCGCAATCTTTGTGTGGTGGTTTCCATGCTAATGTGCACATATTAGTTTGCAAGAGAATCAAAGACAATGGTCTGGCACTGAAAGCAGCAGGGACAGATGCAACCACACAGGGCTTACCTGCAGTGTGCACCAATAGTGATCCACAGTTCAGTCAAATAGAGATGAAAAGAGATGGGCACAGCTGCTAAGATACCCTTTATTTGTGGCTGGGTAGACACATATGGATTACAGCGGTGGGGGGGAGGCGAAGTCTGACAGCTGTTTCGCAGGGACTAGCCCTGCTTCACCAGAGACCAGGTCTCTGATGAAGACGGGGCTAGTCCCTGCGAAACAGCTGTCAGACTTCACCTTCCCCTCACTGCTTTAATCCATTTGTGTCTATCCAGCCACAAATAAAGGGTATTTTAGCAGCTGTGCCCATCTCTTTTTATCTCTATTTGACTGAACTAATGTGCACATATTGGATAGAGTGCAGGCCATTACGGTTTTCCAGCCCCTATGGTCAGGCTGAGGTAGCTCAATGACAGTAAAGTGACCCAGAAAACACTGGTTTTGAAGTGTGGGCCCAGTGTTGGCCTAGTAGGCTTTATTGAATGAGCACCTGAGGTGACCAAAGGTTTTGCCAAAACTTATCCAGCCGATCGATCAAATTTGGTCTGTCCATAATGAAGCAACAACCTTATTATCTTGAGTGTGCCCCCAACACACTCATATAGGTCATTGCTTCATTGTGATATGCAAGCCCCCTCACCACGACAAGGTAACAATCAGGGGTGCTTATCACAAGCTCATGATCACAGCTAACGTGATCACAAGCCGATTTTTGTGATCACGCGGTCGCTATTGATCACGAATGCCGGTTTCAAATGCACTCATGATTACATTTGAATTTTGACTCGTGATAATGAGTAAGCCGTGATCACGAGGTTGGAATCACGGTAACCTAGGAAAAGACGTCATATTGGCCATGTTGAGAATCTCGTCCTTGCTTGACTGGTAGTGCTGAGAGATTTTCTGTGCTATCTGGCTGTGAGTAAGTGCTTTTTTACTGTGAAAACAGTGTGTTTTACATCATTTACACCTGTACAACACATATATTGTTATGCTGTATAGTTAGCTAGTAATTTGATTGTATTAGTCAGAGTAGTTTATATACTGTATACAGTGCTGGACTAGTTTAGGATTGAAGCTGTGTTAGGTTAGCTTAGCCGAGGTCTGTGTGCAGGCCAGGCCTGCTAGCTAGGTAGCCTCAGGGCTGGCGCTATAATAGTACGGTGACCATACGTCCCGCTTTACCCGGGATGCGTCCCGCCTTCGGGGTCCACTGTCCCAGGCTGCATAAGGTCCTGGGAAACGTCACGCTTTTAGCCGCGGGAAGTCCCAGACCAGAGTAGCGGCTAATCCATCCGGCGCGTGCGACAAGACGAGGCAAGTTCCGCCCGCTGCCCAGCCACTGCACACTTCGTTCTGGAAGGGAGAGCGAGGGAGGGAGAGCCCCCTAAGGTGAGTGCCCATAGCTCTCCCTCTTCTCTGCGCTGCTCCCCTCCTGCTGGGGCACACCTGGCTACTTATTCTGGGGACATATACCCCTGCCTACATATACTGGGCACATATACCCCTGCCTACATATACTGGGCACATATACCCCTGGCTATGTATACTGGGCACATATACCCCTGCCTACATATACTGGGCACATATACCCCTGCCTACATATACTGGGCATATATACCCCTGACTACATGTATTGGGCACATATACCCCTGGCTATATATACTGGGCACGTATACCCCTGACTACATGTATTGGACACATATACCCCTGGTTATATATACTGGGCACATATACCCCTGGCTACATATACTGGGCACGTATACCCCTGACTACATGTATTGGGCACATATACCCCTGGCTATATATACTGGGCACATATACCCCTGGCTACATATACTGGGCACATATACCCCTGGCTACATATACTGGGCACATATACCACTGGCTACATATACTGGGCACATATACCCCTGGCTATATATATTGGGCACATATACCCCTGGCTATATATACTGGGCACATATACCCCTGGCTACATATACTGGGCACATATACCCCTGCCTACATATACTGGGCACATATACCCCTGCCTACATATACTGGGCACATATACCCCTGGCTACATATACTGGGCACATATACCGCTGGCTACATGTACTGGGCACATATACCCCTGGCTATATATACTGGGCACATATACCCCTGGCTATATATACTGGGCACATATACCCCTGCCTACATATACTGGGCACATATACCCCTGCCTACATATACTGGGCACATATACCCCTGACTACATATACTGGGCACATATACCCCTGACTACATATACTGGGCACATATACCCCTGACTACATATACTGAGCACATATACCCCTGACTACATATACTGGGCACATATACCCATGACTACATATACTGGGCACATATACCCCTGACTACATATACTGGGCACATATACCCCTGACTACATATACTGGGCACATATACCCCTGACTACATATACTGGGCACATATACCCCTGACTACATATACTGGGCACATATACCCCTGGCTACATATACTGGGCACATATACCTCTGGCTACATATACTGGGCACCTATACTCCTGCCTACATATACTGGGCACATATACCCCTGGCTACCTGTTCTGGGAACATCTCTACCCCTGGCTACCAGTTCTGGGGACATCTATACCTCTGGCCACCTATCCTGGGGACACCTATAGACCTGGAGCTACCTATTTTTGGGGAACCACTGCTGTCAGATTGAGTGTATTTTGGGGAACTGCTGCTAGGTGAGAGGTGTCTACATATTAAGGGGGCAGTCTGCCTATTTATCTGAAATGCTGTCTATTTATGTGCCTCATGACTGCTGACTTTGTCTTGTTGGGGGCCTCATGGTTACTGACTTTGTCTTGTTGGGGGCCTCATGATTTGTTGGGGGCCTCAAGATTGCTGAATTTGTCTTGTTGGGGGCCTCATGATTGCTGAGTTGGTCATCTTGGGGGCCTCATGATTGCTGAATTTTTCTTGATGGGGGGGCCTCATGATTGCTGAATTTGTCTTGTTGGGGGTCACATGATTGCTAACTGCGAGACTATGGAAAAAGCTGAATCATCATCATATGAGACAATAGCATTAAACCTACTTTTTCCGCTTTTTATCAGAAAATGAAACTGGGAGGTTCTAAAAAAAATCTTCACAGTTTATTTTCAACCTGGATTTTCCATAATGTTCATGTATGAGTTAAAACGTTTGTATTTAGTTTAAATTGCTGTTGGCACTTTATGATAGTAAAGTGACTTTGCAGTTTGGACACTCGACCTCCAGAAGGTTCGCCACCACTGTCCTAATCTAATGTCCCACCATTGCTTAGTTCATGTAAACTTGTCTCCACCCATGACCACACCCACATTCTGGTTCATGACCACACCCATTTTTCAGGGCGGCGCGTAGCCCCATTTGTTGGCGCGCTACACAACACCATCACAGATTTTTGGCGCGCCGCCCCACTTTTTTTTCCCCCCATTTTGCCCCTCCTGGAAAATTTTCTGCGGACGCCCATGGATGCCGTGCCAGTTCATAGCCCGCAGTCCCGCTCCAGCCTGAGCAGTCCCACTCCAGCCTGAGCCTGCATAGGTTCTGGCATGCAGAGCAGGGCTATGGGAAGATGGCGTCTGAAGGGCGCCATCTTCCCGTAGCCCTGCTGTTCAATTCAGTGCGGGAGACTGCATGAGGAAGATCGTCCGGGGAGCTGCACACCAGAGGCCCAGAGAGGGGATTTCTGTCAGGTGAGTAAATTCTTTTTTTTTTTTTTTTTGCAGGTTTTCTTCTGGTGCTCTTCCTGCCAGGAATATACTGGGGTGCTTATGATATAAGGATAACAGGAACATATTCTTTCATTTTTCTGCCTGGGTTCCATGTAGGTCTGCTAGAAGGGAGCTGTTGCCTTGGATTGCTTGGGGCAAGGAAGTGGGTATTGTCTTGACCATATGAAGTACTTTGAGTTTCTGTATGCAGTTCCTCTGAAAGTGGTTCCCTGCTAATGGGATTATCTGCCTGGCTTTTTGAACTCAGGAGACGGCCCATTGTCTCAATACACAAAGCAAGACTAGTCAAGAAGATTCTAACACACATGTCAACTTTTGGTGAAGAAACACTATTTCATTGTGAGGAAATTAAATTATTGGTGGAGGTGCAAACTATATCCTTATCTTTGATCAGCTAGGGAATACGGTCAACAATGGGGTTGTCACCTGTAACTTGGACTAGGGAAATCTTTTCATGTATGTGGATGTTAGATCTCTGGAAATCCAAGTATGACTGAGGATGTAATTAAATCTAGCTCCCCCCCCCCCACCCCATCCACACAGGCTTACAGCATCGAGGCGAATATTTCATTATAAATACCAGGGGAGAGCTACCTCAAATCAGTTCTCTCCTGACGGTAGCGGCAGCTGGTCTCCTGGCCTAAGCTAGTGGACTCCTGGTCTAACCAGAATTGTGTCCGTCCACAAAAGTCCAAGGTTCTTCTATCTGGATTCCTGTATTTTTGGTAAGCAAATTGCTTGGTGTGTATCTTTGTAACCTCTTATTTTTGTAACTTTTATCTTGTAACTTTTTTACTTTGTTTTTTGTACATCTTCTGCATATATTATTTTCTGCATTGTTCTATGTTTTTATGGAATATTAAATTGTTATTTAATAAGCTTGACTTCTGTGGTACTAAACTAACACTCATAGCCTAGAGGAGACTGCAGTGTAGCTGTGTATAAGTCCGTGCCTAATTGTATGTTTGAGCAACACTACCATATGAAATTGTAATTGCATGGTGTGTATGGGGCAATTCTGCGCTCGACAGCCGAGTGGGAAGTCTAACAGTATCGTTCGGAACGACTGTTAGTGGTTTCGCTGCACGACAGTGTACCTTGCATTACAAATCATTGTCTGATTGTGCTGTGTTACTGTACAACTGTACTGTGTGTGTGGGTGCGTGGTGTTCTCATATTCGGCCTAAGCGCAAAGCTGACCCAAATACGAAAACGCAGATTGCGTGTTTAGCCCTCGACAGCGGAGGGGACGTGTCTAGCAACGCTAGTGGTGGCAGTGGGAAGTGTTTGAGGGGTCCCAGCCTTATTTTAGCTCGAATAAGGCTGCTCCCCGCTTGATCTGGTCAAACCCGCAGTCGGGAACTGTATACGCAGGCGTGCCACGGGCCGGTTCCTGACACTTCCCATTGCAGTTTGTGCTTTTTCTGCATGTGCCTTCATAAGGCAGTTGTCCCTATGTGGGTGCTGGCCTTTCCACGGCTCAATTTTTGGAGGCAGAGAGAACAGATGGCATTGCTCTGATCTACGGCAGACACACTAAAACATTTCCAAACTGCTGAGCCCCCCTGGGGTGTGGGCACTATGGTGGCCTCTGCAGCTGACCTTGAAGGGCATGTTGGCTGGCTGTCCATAGGTGGCGATACATGGCGCTGGACACTGCCACCAGCTGTTTCTGATGACAAGCTCCCCATGCTTCTTTCAGGACCTAGTCTTCTCCTACTCCTCTCTGACCCCCCCCCCCCCCTCTGAACTGTCCCCCTGTTTATTTCCTCTATTGGGAACATACGTGGCACCTGTATCATCGTCATCATCATAATCATCCTGCCCAGCTTCGCTTGCCTCAGACACCTCCAAAACTGCACCAAAAACAGGTACTTCATCATCCTCCTCCTCCTCACACGTTACGTCCATAGTGTCGCCTCACTCAGACATATGAGGTGGTGTAACTTGCTTAACGCCTTCATCTGGTTGTACCAATAATGGCTGTGCATTAGTGATTTCCCCACCAAATAACTCCTGCGAACTGTCAAATGCAGCGGATGTGGCGATTGGAGTAGCGCTGGTGGCTGCGAAAGATGAGATGTTCTGTGTTAAATAGTCAACTACGTCCTGACAATCTTGGGAGTTGATGGGGCGTGCCTTCTTTTGAGCACTGTACTTTGGTCCAGGGCCGCACAAAATCACATCAGCACGACTTCACTAAGACCTGCCAGGTGGTCTTCCTCTGGGTTTGCCTCTGCCTCTACCTGTTTTGTCCGTTTTGTCCATATCGGGGGGGGGGGGGGATGAAGTGAAAGGCATGCACTGACTTGACTAATGTAATGTACAGTCACACAGGTGCAGTTAACAGGTATGCACAGAGTGGTATATCACACTGTGTGCACTCACATAGGTAGGTGGGTGCACTGAACACAACAGGTAGGTATATGCAGTGATGGGTATTACAAATGTGCACCTGTCACACACAGACGGGTACCAGACAGGCACAGTGACACTGCGTGCGCTCACGTAGGTAGGTGGGTGCACTGTGAACAACAGGTAGGTATATACAGTGATGGGTATTACACTGTGCACCTGTCACACACAGACAGGTACTGGACAGGCACAGTGACACTGCGTGCACTCACGTAGGTAGGTGGGTGCACTTTGAACAACAGGTTGTAGGTGTATGCAGTGATGGGTATCACAATGTGCACCTGTCACACACAGACAAATTCCGGACAGGCACAGTGACACTGCGTGTGCTCACGTAGGTAGGTCGGTGAACTGTGAACAACAGGTAGGTATATGCAGTGATGGGTATTACAATGTGCACCTGTCACACACAGACAGGTACTGGACAGGCACAGTTACATAGTTACATAGTTATTTTGGTTGAAAAAAGACATACGTCCATCGAGTTCAACCAGTACAAAGTACAACTCCAGCCTGCTCCCTCACATATCCCTGTTGATTCAGAGGAAGGCGAAAAAACCCTTACAAGGCATGGTCCAATTAGCCCCAAAAGGGAAAAATTCCTTCCCGACTCCAGATGGCAATCAGATAAAATCCCTGGATCAACATCATTAGGCATTACCTAGTAATTGTAGCCATGGATGTCTTTCAACGCAAGGAAAGCATCTAAGCCCCCTTTAAATGCAGGTATAGAGTTTGCCATAACGACTTCCCGTGGCAATGCATTCCACATCTTAATCACTCTTACTGTAAAGAACCCTTTCCTAAATAAATGGCTAAAACGTTTTTCCTCCATGCGCAGATCATGTCCTCTAGTCCTTTGAGAAGGCCTAGGGACAAAAAGCTCATCCGCCAAGCTATTATATTGCCCTCTGATGTATTTATACATGTTAATTAGATCTCCTCTAAGGCGTCTTTTCTCTAGACTAAATAAACCCAGTTTATCTAACCTTTCTTGGTAAGTGAGACCTTCCATCCCACGTATCAATTTTGTTGCTCGTCTCTGCACCTGCTCTAAAACTGCAATATCTTTTTTTGTAATGTGGTGCCCAGAACTGAATTCCATATTCCAGATGTGGCCTTACTAGAGAGTTAAACAGGGGCAATATTATGCTAGCATCTCGAGTTTTTATTTCCCTTTTAATGCATCCCAAAATTTTGTTAGCTTTAGCTGCAGCGGCTTGGCATTGAGTACGATTATTTAACTTGTTGTCGATAAGTCCTTCTCCAAGTTTGATGTCCCCAACTGTATCCCATTTATTTTGTATGGTGCTAGACCATTGGTACGACCAAAATGCATGACTTTACATTTTTAAACATTGAATTTCATCTGCCATTTATGTGCCCATTTAGCCATCCTATCCAGATCCTGTTGCAATATGACACTATCTTCCTGAGAGTTGATGATTCTGCACAATTTTGTATCATCTGCAAAAATAGCAACATTGCTCACTACTGCATCTACTAGGTCATTAATAAATAAATTGAAGAGCACTTGACCCAGTACGGACCCCTGTGGGTCCCCACTGCTAACAGTCTCCCATTTTGAGTAGATCCATTGACCACAAATCTTTGTTTTCTGTCCATTAGCCAGTTCACTATCCATGCACACAGACTCTTCCCCAGTCCTTGCATCCTCAACTTTTGCACCAGACTTTTGTGGGGAACAGTGTTGAAGGCCTTTGCAAAGTCCAAGTATATCACATCTACAGCAGTCCCAATATCCATATTAGCATTCACTACCTCATAAAAGCTGAGCATGTTAGTAAAACAGGACCTGTCTTTAGTGAACCCATGTTGATGCTGAGAAATAAGATTATTTTCTACTATGAAGTCATGTATAGTATCTCTTAGTAACCCCTCAAATAGTTTGCATACAACTGATGTTAAGCTTACAGGTCTATAATTTCCTGGATCTGATTTTTTGCCCTTCTTAAATAATGGGAAAATGTGGGCTGTACGCCAACCCACTGGGACTCTGCCAGTTGAAAGAGAGTCACAAAAGATAAGATAAAGGGGTTTATTTATAACTGAACTTAATTCACTTAGGACCCGAGGATGCATGCCATCCGGGCCAGGTGCCTTGTCTATTTTTAATTTATTTAGTCTTGCCTTCACTTCTTCCTGCATTAAGTATTTAATATTACAGTTAGAAAATTGAGACTCTTCTGCCTCTGTAATTTGCAGCAGTGCTGTTTCCTTTGTGAAGACAGAAGCAAAGAAAGCATTTAATAACTCTTCCTTACCTTGGTCATCCACCATTGAGTTCCCACCCTCATGCTTTAGGAGTCCTATACAGTCAACCTTTCTTTTTTTAGAGTTGATGTACTTTGTAAAACTTTTTTGGGTTAGATTTGATATCCCTAGCGATTTGATTTTCAGCTTCGATCTTTGCCAGCCTAATTTCTTTTTTACTCTTCATTTTATCCCTAACCTTTCTATTCATCCATTGAGGCCTTTTTTTATTTCTAGACATTTTGTTTCCATATGGGATATACATACTACAATATGGATTGAGGATAAGTTTAAAAGCTTGCCATTTCCCTTCAGTGTCCTCCCTTTATAGTACATTATCCCAGTTCACCAAACTTAGTGCCTACTTAATTTGATTGAACTTTGCTTTTCTAAAATTCATAGTTTTAGTAGTCCCGCTGCCCCGTGGCCTATCAGTCAGCAGATCAAATGTTATCATGTTGTGATCACTATTTCCCAAATGTTCTTGAACCTGCACATTTGATACATTATCTGGTCTATTAGAAATGATCAGATCCAGTAACGCATTCCCCCTAGTTGGTTCCGTTACCATTTGAGTCAAGTAATTGTCCTGTAATGCTGCCAGAAATCTGCTGCTTTTACCAGAATGGGTACCCTCAATACCCCAGTCAATGTCTGGAAAGTTGAAGTCGCCCATAACTATGACCTCATTTTTACTTGCAGCTTTTTCAATCTGCTGTAGTAATCACAGTTCTGCAGCTTCATTATTAATATGAGGTGGTCTGTAGCATACCCCAATAAGCAATTGGCAACTTTTATTTCCACCATGAATATTTACCCAAACGGACTCCACATCTTCGCAATCTTCCTCCATCTCATCGTTGAGGACAGCTGTAAAAGAATTCTTAACAAAGAGACAAACCCCTCCACCTTTTTTCCCTGTTCTATCCCTCCTAAACACATTGTATCCTTTTAAATTAGCTGTGACACTGCGTGCGCTCACATAAGTAGGTGGGTGCACTGTGAACAACAGGTAGGTATATGCAGTGATAGGTATCACAATGTGCACCTGTCACACACAGACAGGTACCGGACAGGCACAGTGACACTGCGTGCACTCACATAGGTAGGTGGGTGCACTGAAGTGAACAACAGGTAGCGGGTATATGCCGTGATGGGTATTATAATGTGCACCTGTCCCACACAGACAGGTACCGGACAGGCACATTGACACTGCGTGTGCTCACGTAGGTAGGTGGGTTTACTGAAGTGAACAACAGGTAGTAGGTATATGCAGTGATGGGTATTACAATGTGCACCTGTCACACACAGACAGGTACCAGACAGGCACAGTGACACTGCGTGTGCTCACGTAGGTAGGTGGGTGCACTGAAGTGAACAACAGGTAGCAGGGTATTATAATGTGCACCTGGCACAGTAGTAATTATACCACCAAGGGGCCAAAAGCCAGCTGCGACTGACTGACAGGGCTGTATATAATGCAAGTGGGCCACACACACAAAAAAAATAGATCACAAGAACAAGATTAGCTCTCAAAAGAGCTGTTGAGGGGTGCTTTTTTTTTTTTAGCAATAACAATCAGCCAGAAGCAAGCTAACAAGAGCCTAACTAAGCTTTCCCTATGAGAGTCTGCAGCAGCTATACCTTCTCTAATTACTGCAGACACAAGAGTGAGTCCAATGCCTGACGCCTGCCTTTTATAAGGGGGGTGGGGCTCCAGGAGGGAGTGTAGCCTAATTGGCTACAATGTGCCTGCTGACTGTGATGTAGAGGGTCAAACTTGACCCTCATGATGCACTATGGAGGCGAACTGAACTTCCAGAAAAGTTTGCGGTTCTCCGCGATCGCGAACCACGGAAGTTCGCCTGGAACCGTCCGCCAACGAACCATTCGGGCCATCTCTAATCCCAACCTCACCACCCCATCCGACACAAATCCATATTAAACTCCATTTATGTTCACTATATTGACTGTTCTGATCCAATTTTTACAGGTCTGATTAATACTGTGTTTATGACTATGATATACATGCACACTTTACTTAGCCATCTGTCACTCACCCACAGTACCTACTCCTACCCATTGCCTGATGAAGCGGGGTCATACTTGCGAAATGCATTGCATTTTCCCTTGAAGTATGTAAGTAAATTTGTTCTGCTAAACTTTGTTGGCATATTTTGTGTCTGTTTGAAGGAGGTAAGTCTACCACTGCCTCCTCAAATTTTAAACTTTTTAGACATTCTTCTGGCACCTCTTTTTCCATGTTACATTGTTCTAAGTCCACCCTTGGAGGAGGGGTGTCATCCCCTTTTTTCCTAATCTACGGAGAGCGACTTCTTAATCCTGAGTGGGGTCAGGTCTAAACTCCCCACCTGCTATTACAGTGGTTGCCTTTGAGGTAACCCTGCTTTGTGAGTATATTTTTATTTACAGCACACAAGGAGATAACTGTGCACCTGTCTCTTTAAGACCTTTTATTCAGTAGACAGCATACAGCCACGAATACAACAGTTTGACAAGTAGTAGAGATGCATCAAACCTGGGTGGTGGAGGGTGTCTTGGTGAGCTGGGAAGGGTGACCAGGGCACACGTGCCATCCTGTTCACCCCCTGGTCACCCTTCCCAGCTCACCAAGACACCCTCCACCACCCAGGTTTGATGCATCTCTACTACTTGTCAAACTGTTGTATTCGTGGCTGTATGCTGTCTACTTAATAAAAGGTCTTAAAGAGACAGGTGCACAGTTATCTCCTTGTGTGCTGTATGTCCTTTAGTTGTGCTCTGCACTACTGTACTTGCTGCACGTCTCATGTTATGACCTTTACAGCCTATGGAGGAGTGTGTGGATTAAGTGAAGCATTGTCATTACGTATACAAGCTCCTGCAGAGAGGCCAACCCTCAAGATAAACAGCCGGGTGCAATTTCCTACTTCAGTGTACCAATATTTGTATTTACTGTATCAACTTCATCCCATATTACCAGTACTTACTACACTATATTTGGCTCTTGGTGTCCCTGTCTTTATTCTCCTTACCCTCAGTGATACCATCTCAAAGCAGGAGACGTCTGCTTTGTGAGTCTGGGAGACGTCTCTCCCAGACTCACTGTTAATCATCATGGGCAACTTCAACAAGGCCAACCTATGCCAGGAGCTGCCATGCTATCACCAGCATGTTTCCTGCACCATTAGAGGCCTGAACACCCTTGACCATTTCTACACGCCACTGAAGGATGCATACAAAAGCTGTTCCATGGGCAGCACTCAACTCATCTGACCACTGCCTCATCCATCTTATCCCCACCTACAGGAGGTGCCTGGAAACAGTAAAATCAGTCACAAAGTCCACCAAAGTGTGGTCAAGTGAGGCAAAGCTCAAACTCCAAACCTGCTTCGACTGCATTGACTGGGAGACCCTGGAAGACCCTAACCTGGACGTGTGGGCAGATAACGTCACCTCATACATTAGCTTCTGTGAGGACTCTTGTGTGCCAACGAAATCCATCAGAGTCTACCCGAATAACAAACTGTGGTTTTACAACAAGCTACAGCAACTGCGGAAGCGTAAGGAAGCTGCTCACAAGTCTGGTGATCAGGAGGACTATAGGAGGGTGAGAAATGACCTTAAACGGGAACTGAGAATTGCCAAAAAGGAGTTTGCATTAGAGGTTGAAACAAAACCTGCGCTCACCAGGAAAGCCTCTGGACCTGACAGCGTGCCTCCAGCCTGCCTTAAAGCCTATTCCTATGTCTATGACAACTTGCTCCCGTCCTCTCCTCCATCTTCGCCAAATCACTGGAGGAAGGCAAAGTCCCTGCAAGTTTCAAGAGGTCAATCATCATACCGGTCCCTAAGCAAAAAGGAGTCACAGACCTTAACAACTTTAGACCGGTGGCCCTGACGTCCATTATTATGAAAACTCTGGAGAGAGCAGTCTTATCCATTTTTAAGCTCTCCACTTTGCCCCTACTCGACCCCTTCCAGTCCGCCTACAGGGCAAAGAGGTCCACTGATGATGTAATAAATGTCTGCCTGGTGTTCATCAACTACCACCTTGATAGACCACATGCATATGCCAGAATGCTACTCCTGGACTTTAGCTCAGCATTTAACACCATCTGCCCACTCATTCTCCAGGAAGACCTTGCTGCACTTGGGGTCCATCCCACCCTACACCTATGGATCATGGACTTTCTTACCAACAGGTACCAAGTCGTCAAGCTGGGGGACATTTGCTCTCAGGAAATGATCACAAGCACAGATGCACCTCAAGGATGCATCCTGTCTTCGCTGCTGTTCTCCCTCTACACAAATAACTGTAGATTCACAGTAGACTCTGTCAAGGTCATCAAGTTTGTTGATGACACCACCATCGTTGGCCTTATCACCAAAGACAACATTAAGATCAGCAGTAGTGATGATTATAATCTGCTAATTATGATTATGCAAAATTATGCGTACATTTTTGCAATTATGCCTATTTGTAATTACAAATTTGTAATGCATAATCATTCATAATTACGTTTGAATGTATGCGTAATTTACTCGTAATTTCGTGATGACTTTGGCAGTGAATTTCAAAGCCTCCATACATGTTACTGCTACCAAAATTGCTACATATGTTAAAGAGAAAATTGGATTCAAGTCAATAAAATAATTTTTCCAAAAGACCTTTAAATATGCAAAGAAAAAAGGGTCATGAGGTCAGCGGAGATCATCTTCTCCCCTCACTTGACCCCTTCTCCCCTCACTTGACCCCCTTCTCTCCTCACTTGATCTCCTGCACGACACAAGACTGTGCTCTAGAGCACTGAGGATTGCAAGTGACCCCTCCCACCCAGGTTACTGCTTCTTCAGCCCACTTCCATTAGGCAGGAGGCTTTGGGCCATCTCCACCAGGACTACGAGACACAGGAACTCCTTCTTCCCCTCTGCCATCAGACTCTTGAACTCCCTCCACATTCTTCCACCCCCCTTCAGTGCCCCTCCACCTGCTAAGCCATGACCAGAGCAGCGTATCTGGTCTGGTCAACCGGATCAACACCTAAACGGGATAGACTTTCTCTGTACCACTTTTAGTAGTGTTTGTATGATATACTGTTGTTGGATGGATATTGTGTATGATGTGTAGATGATGTTTATTGCCTTTCCTTAAAGGGAACCTAAACCGAGAAGGATGTGGATTTTTCCGCTTAAAATAATACCAGTTGCCTGACTCTCCTGCTGATCCTGTGTCTCTAATACTTTTAACCACAGCCCATCAACAAGCATGCAGATCAGGTGCTCTGACTGAAGTCAGACTGGTTTAGCTGCATGCTTGTTTCAGGGGTCTGATTCAGCCACTACTTTGGTCACTGAGATCAGCAGGATTGCCAGGCAACTGGTATTGTTTAAAAGGAAATATCCATACCCCTCTCAGTTAAGGTTCCCTTTAAGTTAAGCTGCTGCTTTTCTGCCCTTGTTTTTTTTTTTTTTTTTGATCATTTGGTTTTTTTATTGAATTTTTGTAAGTAGAAAACAGCATACAGATATTCATTATATGCATACCTCTTACAATTGTAAATACATTTTTACAGTGCTAAAACAGAGAGGCGTTCTGAACATTAGATGTCTAATTCTACTATTAATCGTAGTTGATAACAACGAAAAACAGTAACAGTAACAATAACACTATTACAAGTGGTATAACAAGTGTATAGATAAGAATTGGTATACAGTTATGCTTTATACATTATACCTTATATATATATTAAAGCAGGCCTAAGGGGCACATATGGGATATTCTTTAATAATGGTGATGGTAGGGGGAGGGGGAGAGTTGGCAAGTCATGTACACATAGGCTTGTGGAAGGTCTAATAAGGCTCTGGTGATGGTTTCACTATGGCTTATAGAGATTAACCAATTGTATAACGGGTCTGAAGACTATTTTTATATGTGGAATACCACTCGATCCAAAACTTCCATTGCTCTAAGAATATTTTTTCTTTACTACAGGTCCTAGCATACATTTGTTCATATACACTGTTTTGTTGTATTATAGCAATTATTTGTTTGGTATTTGGGCAGTTATCTGTCTTCCAGTTTCTGGCAATGGAGATCTTGGCAGCCAAGAGAATATGTAAGATTAGAGTTTTCAGGTGTGATGGGATCATACTAATATCTAGGTGTAGCAGTAGGGTTTCCGGTTTGCATGGTATAAGCACACCTGTAATGTCAAAAATTAGTTGGATCACTAGCTTCCATAGAGGTATAATTTTAGGGCAAAGCCACCAAATATGGAAGAACGAACCTTCTGCCTTACATGTTCTCCAGCATATGTTAGGTGTGGATTGGTCATATTTTGATAGTTTATCAGGGGTCAGGTACCATCTTAGCAATATTTTTTGGGAAGTTTCCCAGTGTGTTGTACAGTGCGATATATGGCTGGACAGGTAGAAAAATTTGTTCCATTGTTCTTGAGAGAACTCTTTTCCCAAATCTTTTTCCCATGCAATTATGTATTTATGCTCATGTTTGTGGAATTGTTTCAAACATTGGTACCAGACACCTGTAGAAGACTTTTTTACCATATTGTATTTAATGATGGGTATCAGCTCGCTGTGAAACATAATTCTCTGTGTTGGTAGATGTTGTAGGTAATGTTGGATTTTGGCATAACTATATATGTCCTTGTCTGGTATGTTGTATTTGCCTTGTAGATATTGGAAAGTGTGGGGGGTTTCTCCATTCATTAACTGTCCTATATTGGTTATCCCATATTCAGACCATTTAGTTATGTTTAAGTCGTCAATTAAAGAGTTTAGCCATGTTAGGGGGCAATGTGGTAGTGTGATTCCATCACCAGGTTTTTGTGTGGAGGCAAACCTTTTTATCGCTAACCATGAAGCTTGGGTTGTTGGAGATTGGGGTTTTGTAGTTGGGTGTTGCATTAATGTCCGGAGGAATGTATCTCTTAAGTTATGACTCATATTGTGTTGTTCTAACTGGATCCATGCTTTGTCTTTAGCTGCCGATGGGGTTAGCCAAAACTTGGATTGGTCAAGTAGCGTGGCGAGGTAGTATTGTTTGATATCTGGTACTCCCATTCCGCCTCTAGCAGTTGGAATTCCCATGATGTATCTATTTATACGAGGTTTGCGATTTTGCCATATAAATTCATTAATGGTTTTTTGAATTTTGGGGAAAAAATGTGTGGGTGTGGGTATGGTTATGGGGAGATTTCTAAATTGGTAGAGGATGATTGGCAGTATGAGCATTTTGACTGCTGCTATTCTGCCCGCCCAGGAGATCGATATGTGTTTATAGCTTTTACATAAGTCTTCAACTTTTTTAAGTAATGGAATGTAATTTTTTGTGTACAGTTTAGTAGTATGATTGGTCAACTGAATCCCCAAATATTGTACTTGGGAGGGTTCCCATACAAAGGGAGTAGAGGCTTGTATTCTTTTTTTCATTGGGTCAGGTATGTTAAAGGGGAGTATTTGGGACTTGTTTTCGTTAATTTTATAGTAAGATATTTTCCCAAAAGCTTTAAATGTTTCATATACGGCGGCTATTGATTTTTCAGGGTTCTCAATCATTATGATTACATCGTCCGCATAGAGGCCTATTGGGTATGTGGAAGAGCCTACTCTGATGCCTTGAATATTAGGATGTTGTCTGACTTTCTCTGCCAGTGGTTCCATTACAAGGTCAAATATGAGTGGGGATAGGGGGCAGCCTTGTCTTGTGCCATTTGTGATACTAAATGACTTGGATAAAAGACCGGCAACAAGGACTTTTGCAGAGGGGACTGAGTATAAAGACATAATCGCTTGTTGAAAGAATAGTGGGAAGTTAAATTAATTTAGGATTGATCTTAGGTATAGCCAGTGGACTCTGTCAAAGGCCTTCTCTGCATCCAAAGTGAGAAGCAGAGAAGGCCTTTGACATTTTTCAGCTTCAAATATTAGATTTAAAACTTTCCTGGTACCATCTGCGGTGTGGCGGTTTTTAACGAAGCCCACTTGGTCGTTTTTGATAAGAGTGGGTAAGATGTTAATTAGTCTTTTGGCCAAAACTTTTGAGAAGATTTTTAGGTCTGTATTTAACAGGGAGATTGGTCTATAATTTGCAGGGGAGGTGGGATCTTTGCCTGATTTAGGAATAGTTATAATAGTGGCTTGAAGCATTTCTGTTGGAAAAGATGCAGATAGTATGGCTTGATTAAAGGTCTGAGTGAGAAAGGGTATTAGTGTTCCTGAGTAAGTTTTATAGTATTCACTGCTTAACCCGTCTGGGCCAGGGGCTTTATTGATTTTTAGCGTGTTAATAGCTTCTAGTACCTCTAGGGATGTGATAGGGGTCTGGAGAGCAGTTACATCGTCTTGTGATATTTTAGGCAAATTGATTTGTTCAAGGAAGGAATTAATTTCTTCTTGCGATGGTTGGTAAGTTTCATTGTCTGTTTTTAAATTGTAAAGTGTAGTGTAAAAATCTGCGAACGAGTCTGCTATATCTTTAGGGTTGAAACATTTTCTACCATTTTTATCGTATAGGGAGTGGATATTAGTCTTCACAAGACGTTTCTTGAGTTGATTTGCCAACAATGCTCCAGGCTTGTTACCTGGGTATAGAACTTGAATTTAGTTTTTTAAGTGCTTGTTCATATTGGTACAAGAGAAGGTGTTGTAAGTTAGTTCGCAAGCCTCTTAGTTGTTCTAACACCGTTATCGAGTCTGTTTCTTTATGTTGTTGTTCTAGTCTTTGGATCTGTTTAAGAATATCTTCCATTTTGGCTTTCCTATCTTTTTTAATTTTGGCAGCTAGGCCAATGCATATACCTCGTATAAAGGCTTTGTGCGTTAGCCAGATTGTTGTTTCACTAACATCCTGGGTGGCATTAATGGCAAAAAACTCCTGTAATTGATTTTGGATATGTGCGGCTGTGCTACTATCGTTAATTAGGCTGCTATTTAGACGCCAAGGAGGGGCATGGTTGTACGAATAATTTTCTTGTATGTCTACATATATTGGGGCGTGGTCAGACAGGTAATACTTTCTATGTTGGCGTTGCGTATTTTTTGTAGTAGATGCTTATCTACCCATATCATATCTATGCGCGAGTAGCTGCGTTGTGGGGTTGAATAAAAGGTGAAATCTTTTTGATTGCCTTTGATGCATCTCCAAGTGTCATGTAATTCAGACGACCACATAAGATGTCTTAGAGTGTCTGTGTGCTGTCTGGCTGGATTTGTTGAGTCAAGATATTTGTCTAAGATAGAATTGTAGTCACCCATAATCAACAGGTTGCCTTTTTGCACTTCTTTGACTTTTTAAATAATTTTTTGCAGTGCAGCTACTTGGTAAGTATTGGGTAGGTAAACATTCACCACAGTGTACGTGCTATTATTAAGTTCAGCTACTAGGATAATATACCTGCCTAGGGGATCACAGAGAATACTGTGAAGATGGAAGGATATTTTTTTATGTATGGCTATCATGACTCCTTTGGTTTTGGAATTTGAATATGCATGAAATGTTTCATGGTATTGAGGGTGGGTACAGGAGGGAGCTTTATTTAACTGAAAGTGCATTTCCTGTATTCCTAGGACATCTGCCTTTAATTTCATGGCTTGGTTCCACATCATAGACCTTTTGAAAGGGGAATTTAACCCCTTAACATAAAGGGACACAACTCTCATAAATTAGCAGTAAGACTATGTGTAATATCAGCGTTAACGTTAAGTAATGAGATGTATTATGACTTGCCAGTATCATATATGTAGTAAGTGGAATATTCTCTTGTAGAATGTTAATCGCGAGTTTCAATATCCTTGAATTCGACATTTTGTATTTTGCCTGCAAAGAAAAGGTTAGAACCTGTGGGGGAAAAACTATAACTAGTGAACAGTATGAATTAGATTCATTTCTCTTGAGAATTTTTTGTGGAGTAGAGAGAGAGAAAAGAAGTAAACACATACAATACAATGCAGTAATGAACTTAGGGACCAAGTAAGGTCTGTTAGAGCTTTGAATAAGCCCTAAATATATCAGAGCGGAGTGTGGAGTTGACCTCCATGGGACATGATGAGATGTCCTCATGGGGACAAGTAAGAAAACCGCCTGATATAGAGACGTGAAACTAATGAGCACCAATATACGATAACAAACAACCTATATGCTAAGAAGTAACTTTCTGTTGATCAACTGGGTATTAATCCAACAATACGGGTCTACAGGAAAGTAATATCTGTTTATATTATGAGGAAGTCATCAAAGCTGGGTTATTTCAAATACTACGACTACCTCTTGTAATTTAAGTTCCTGTATGTTTTATATGAGACTGATAACTTTTGCCTGACTATTTAGGCGGGTAGAGTGTTCATTGAGAGAGAACGATGAGCGTGTGGGATTCTGGACGGTGTAGATGGAGTGTCTTTCAGTTTTTTAGTGTTGCTTTTTGGCGAAGTCTGCCATTCTCTCTCCAGCCTTTTATATGTGGTTGAGGAGTCCATTGGGGGTTCTTCTATTCCTTCCAGAAGATTGTGTTTTTTCAGAGCTGAGAGGCCTTCCTGGAGTGTTTGTATTTGATATTTTTGCTGACCAAGTTGAAAGTACAACATGAATGGAAAGCCCCATTTGTAGCGAATTACTCTTTTTTGCAAGATGTTGGTTACAGGTTTGAGAGACCTTCTACGGGCTAAGGTGATGGGCGAAATGTCTGGATATATGGATATATGGTTACTTTGTGATCTCCGATTCCGATCTGAATCTGTATCATCTTGGCTAGTTTTACCTGTATCTTTTGGTAGCTTGTTAGCCTGAGGATCTTTGGTTTTAAAGAAGTTTAGTTGTGCTGTGTTTGAGGAATGTTGCTTGTTACCTTTAGAAGTCATATTCGTCAGTTATATAGAAAGGTGTTTATTAATTCAGGCAGTAAGTAGGAATAATCCCAGCGGGTTTGTAAGCATAGGTGTAGATAAAAACACTAGGTGCTCATTATTATATAGTATTAACCTTGCAGCATGTCAGAGCCTGCTATGCAGCAGTCGCAGCAGTGTTAATTAGTTTGTTTGTATATCAGCAGTAGATGGTTGTGAGAGAGTCAATTAAGCTGTGAGGACAGGCTTAAGCAGTGAGTAGCAGAAGTTTCAGTGTAGTGTCCAGCCTGAAATAGATTGCACTGGGGGCACTTAGTGTTTCTTTAATGCATGCAGTGGAGAGGATGGCTGAGGGGGATTGAAACTTTTAGAACTTGGGGGTCAGTGCTGTCCTCTCTGTCCCAGGTGATCTCTCCGTTATTAGGGCCTGTTTTGAGGTGTTTCCTGAGGCTGCTGTGCTGTTTGGGGTGGTTTGGATAGGTGAGGCCTAGTGGGTCCTGTGAAGCCGGGGCCTCGATTAGCAGCTGATGCCCGCGGAGGGGCAGTGCTCAGCGCGGATGTTGTGGCCGCTATTTCGGGAGAAGTATAGGGTAATGCCCGTGTGGAGGGGGGGTTGGGGACCCCTGCTGTGGGGTCTGAGTTTGTGGATGGGGCTTTGGAGCGGCGGGAGATGCAGCAGAAGGCCGCTGTGGCCTACCTTGGCGCCGAGTCGCGATGGATGGTGGAAATCCGCCTTGGCCTCGCTCAGTTTATGTATCCAGGCTCAGGGTGGGTTGCCAGAGGTCTCTGTGTTGTTTTAGGTGCTGCAGGAGTGAGGATGGCTGTGGATATTCAGTTCTCTAGCCGGAGCTCTTGAGAGAAGCAGCCATCCACCATGACGTGCAGGCCACGCCTTCTTTTCTGCCCTTGTTAAATGCATACTGGATGCCTACCCATCCATCTCTACCTCCACTGAGCTATGTAATATGCCACACCTAATTCCGGGCACGACCCAGTCCTGCTTGGCGAAATAAACTATTCTGATTCTGATTCTCAGCTCTGCTGCAGGGAGCTCACTGCACGGGGGGAGCTGAGTCAATGGCACAGGGGTAGAGGTATGCGGGAGAGGAGACACCGGAGTATGGTTACAGTTGTGCATAGTAAAATATCAGTATTTAATATCAATATTTTGTTTTACAGTAAAATATCAGTACTTAAGCATTTTAGCCGAATGGACGTCACGTGACACATCCATTCGGCTGCTGCTGGGCTGCTGCGCGCGCCTGCACTCTCCCTTGCCGCCCCCCGTTAGCCTGGAGATCAATGAATGAGAACATGGTTCCCATTCATTAATCTGAGTCCCCGGCAGAAAGACAGACGGCTTCTTATCAGAAGTCGCAGTCTCTCTGTGAAAAAAAAAGTTTCCCGTCCTTCCTATATTTCCTGGAAGTGAGAACGTTCGCTTCCAGGGCTAAAAAAAAAAAAAAAAAAAAATTGACTATGGCCATATTGTGGCTAAATAGTAAAAATACATCCACATACATTTTTTTTTTATTAAATAAACGCATATTATTACATTTAATGTTAACTGTTTACCTCCCACACCAAAAATTACCCAAATACATTTTTTAATGAAAAAAAAAAATACAATTAAAGAAAACCAAAACCAAAAACATAAATAGTTACCTAAGGGTCTGAACTTTTTTCATATGCATGTGAAAAGGGTAAATTACTAATATTTTTTTTTAATTATATTTTAACCACTTCCCAACTGAGGGGTTTTACCCCTTGACCACCAGAGCAATTTTCACCTTTCAGCTCTCCTTCCATTCATTCGTCTATAACTTTATTATTACTTATCGCAATGAAATGAACTATATCTTGTTTTTTTCGCCACCAATTAGGCTTTCTTTAGGTGGGACATTATGCCAAGAATTATTTTATTCTAAATGTGTTTTAATGGGAAAATAGGAAAATATGTGGGAAAAAATTATTATTTTTCAGTTTTCGGCCTTTATAGTTTTTAAATAATGCATGGTACTTGTGAGGAAACGCGGAAAAGCCGTCGTCTCTCAAAGTGAGGCGGCTGTTTCCGCGTCCAGCAGGGCGTCACAACGCGGAAAAACCGCCGCATGCCGCTTAGGCAGAGCGGCGGAATCCGCATTGGGAACGGCGGAATCCGCATTGAGAACGGCGGAATCCGCATTGGAGGCGGCCCCCGCAAGCGGTTCACAAAATACATTGTTAGACAGTACTGGTGTGGCTGGGACTGATAGTCCACCAAGATTCAGACTTACACGTGCGCGAGCACAGAGGCAGAGTTTAAATAACAGTTAGAAGGTAGTCAGCTGACCAGCTGGGTCAGCTGACAATTTCCACTGCTCTCATTGGACCAGCAATTAGGGAGGTCCTGGAAAGGTCCTAGAGTATATATACTGCTGGTTGTTCACTTGCTCTTTGTCTGGCGTGCGATCACATACGTGGAAGCACCCAGATCCGTAGTCAGATCCACAAGTGTGCCGGGACCAGCTGGAGCTGTAATCCTACACTTAGCTAGATTCTTTCGATAGCTAAAGTACTAGTTTGATTGTGATTATCTGTTATGACTTTTGCCTGCCTTGACTACCCTTCTGAACTCTGATCCTGTACCTCGATATTTCTGATACTCTGTTGCCGAACCCCGGCTCGTTCCTTGACTCTGCTTCTGCCTCCTGATTTTGTACCCTGATATATCTGATACCCCGTTGCTGAACCCTGCCTGTACTTTGACTCCGCCTTTGCCTCCTGATCTTGTACTTTATCTGTCCGTGTGTGTACGACTTGGCCGACCTCGAGAACCGACCTTACTGTTAGAGGCGGTTCCTCGCTCTGTTAGTAATCCCTCCTCCTGAAGGTTACTTCCAGACTTTCCTTCCTACTGTCAGTCTGACTCCTCCCGTCTTGGAGAGCTCAGGTCTGCGGAAGGAATCTGTGCAGTACTCCTTGCTGCACTGCGGCCTAGTCCTCTAAGTGTTACTGTTACACCCAACATTACACTCTACTCAGGTGAACAGAGGTTAGCTAGTATATCGGATTATCAGTGATACTGCAGATCACGTATAATCTGGTATACATCTTTATTCCCAGTGATTCTGCAGATCACTGGTAATCAGATCCTCTCTGTGCTTCACCGATCGTTACAGTACTGTAATTAAAACCCATGAATGTATTTTCCCATTTGTCCTGGTTATAAAACCGTTTAAATTATGTCCCTATCACAACGTTTGGCGCCAATATTTTATTTGGAAATAAAGGTGCATTTTTTTCAGTTTTGCGTCCATCCCTAATTACAAGCCCATAGTTTATAAAGTAACAGTGTTATACCCTCTTGACATAAATATTTAAAAAGTTCAGTCCCTAAGGTGTTTATGTATTTTTTTTTTTTAATTGTAATTTTTTTTTATTACAAAAAAAAATAAAAATTGGGGAGTGTGGGAGGTAAGGAGTAATTTTTTTGTGTAAAACTAATTTATTTGTATGTGAAAAATGCTTTAGGGTGTAGTTTTACTATTTGGCCACAAGATGGCAACAGTAACTTTTTGTTTAATGCGACCTGCAAGGGTCCTTCTGGATGCTTGCAGGAAGTACTAGGAGGCTGTGAATTTTTTTTTTCACAATGATCGCGATGCTTATCGGAGAAGCAGCGGATCATTGCGGGGCTTAGATCAACAAGCGGAAATTGATTTTCCCGTTCATTGATCTCCGGGCGAGCGGCCGGCGGCGTGTTTACGAGCGGGAGTGCGCGCTAGAGCGAGCGGGAGCGCGGGCAGCGGCAGGAGCGCGGAAAGTACGGATTTCTCCGTCCCTGGTGGTGAAAGGATGGAAAAAGGAGAAATTCGTACGTGTGGGGGTAAAGTGCTTAAATTATAAGCTTATAAATACGGGGTATAGGGTATTGTACTGTCTTAGCCATCAGCAAAAGCAAGAAGTTTTGAATCAGGATGATACCATTTATTGGCTAACTTCAAAGAATAAGAATAAGCAAGCTTTCGGCTTTGCAGCCTTCGTTGGGCTTCAAGTTAGTCAATAAATGGTATCATTTTTGCTCGACCTTTCAGCGGCTTTTGACACAGTCGATCATGAAATCTTACTCAACAGGCTACAAGAGTACTGTGGCATAGATGGCATTGTTCTCCGGTGGTTCAACTCCTTCCTGGCTGGCAGAACACAAAGGGTAGCCTTAGGGCCCTTCCTCTCCAACCCTGTACCACTAAAATACGGTGTACCTCAGGGCGCAATATTATCCCCTTTACTGTTCACCATATACATGCTGCCACTTGGAGAAATCATACAAAAACATGGCCTGACATATCATTGCTATGCTGATGACACCCAGCTATATTTGTCATTCAAACCTGACGTCACAGACCCTACTCCACAAATAAACGCATGCTTAGCTGAGCTTCAGGAGTGGATGAATAATAATTGGCTAAAACTTAATGCTGACAAAACTGAGGTTCTTGTTATCGAGGGCCAGGGCTCAACAGCAAAGCAGCTCCAGTCTGAACCAACACCGCTAAGGATAGGAAGCTCAGACCTGAACAACTCAGACTGTGTGCGCAGCCTGGGAGTACTGATTGATGGGAAATTAAGCTTCAGGAATCAAATCTCAGCTGTTGTGAAACATTCCTTCTTTCACCTAAGGAATATTGCAAGGATTAAACACCTAATTCCTTCAGAGGATCTTCCTACCCTAGTTCATGCCTTCGTCACATCAAGGTTAGACTACTGCAACGTTCTCTACACAGGCCTGCATAAGAAAGACTTACGCCGCCTGCAATTAGTACAGAATGCCACCGCAAGGCTGTTAACGAGCCAACCCCGCCATTGCCACATAACACCAACCCTGAGCTCACTCCACTGGCTACCGATAAAATGGAGAATTCTGTTTAAGATTGGCTTACTGACATTCAAATCCTTGCACAATCTGGGCCCTGGATACCTGAAGGACTTGTTGCAACTACATCACACCCCCCACAATCTTAGATCAAAAGGACGTAACACCTTGGTCACCCCCAGAGTCCACATCAAAACCTTTGGAGACAGAGCCTTTTGTCATGCTGCCCCTACACTTTGGAACTCCCTGCCACACCCAATCAGGACAGCCCCATCCCTGGAAACATTTAAGTCTAAACTGAAAACCTACCTTTTCAGTCTGGCATTCATGAACATCTGACTATCTCCTCTGTAACACAACCCAGCCTGAAACCCTGTATTAATCTGAGACACAGCTATGCGCTTTGAGTCCTATGGGAGAAAAGCGCTTTACAAATGTTATTGTATTGTATATTGTATTGTATCATCCTGATTTAAAACTTCTTGCTTTTACTGATGGCTAACACAGTACAATACCTTACTGCTACTTCTAAGCTTGTAAATAGTGATGGATGCAAAACTGAAAAAATGCACCTTTATTTTAAAATAGAATATTGGGTCCATACATTGTGATAGGGACATAATTTAAATGGTGTAATAACTGGAACAACTGGGCAAATAAAATACATAGGTTTTAATTATGTTCGCATGTATTATTTTAAAGCTATAATGGCCAAAAACTGAGAAATAATGATTTTTTTCCCATTTTTTCTTAATATTCTTGTTAAAATGCATTTAGAAAAAAAAATAATACTTAGCAAAATGTACCACCCAAAGAAAGCCTAATTAGTGGCGGAAAAAACAAGATATAGATGAATTCATTGTGATAATTAGTGATAACATTATTGGCGAATGAATGGGAGATTAAAATTGCTCGGATGCATAAGGTGAAAAACGAAAGTTTGCTTTCTTAAAGAAAACCTGAACTGAAAATTAAAAGTCAAAATAAGCATACACAAGTCATACTTACCTTACATGTAGTCTACCCCTCAGGTTCTTTCTCCTGTCCCACGTCCTGTTTGTCCACTGTGATCAAGGGAATTTTCCGTCCTCCATTTTGAAAATGGCCATTACCCATAACAGCTTTCTGGTCAGCACACAGTTAAACTGTAACATCACCCACTTGAGCCATAGGGAAACATGGACATTACCGGGTACATCAGTTTTCCGCTCAGCTATAACTGACAGCAACTGATATTTTGCTGACAGCAACTGATATATTTCAGATCTGACAAAATATTGTCAGAACTGGAAGGGATCATTGTCAGAAGAAAATGGTGAGCTTCTGAGAGGAACTGATGGCAAGGTAACTATGTAATGTTCATTTGAAGTTACCTCATGTGTTTATTTTAAATATTTTTACTCAGTACAGGTTCTCTTTAAAACAGAAAGAATTTGCGATAATTCAGGTTGTAGTGAGCTTGAGATGTCTCCCAGAGCATCACTGCTGAATATATGCAAATTAACATTGTACCCTTAGAAGCTAAACCCACCTCCAGAACCGCTGGAATGCGAAAAACAACTGAGGGCTGAAATGGTTAATAAAGAGATTTTACTAACAAGTTACTGTGTACCCTTTTTTCCTGGCACCTTTTTTTGTTGTGTCCATTGAGACCTCAAGACAATCCACTCTTTCACTCTTCCTCTCTTTTTTCCCTTTTCCCTCTTCTGCTGTCTCCCTCCTACTCTCCCCCTTTCCTACCTCACCTGTCTAGAGTTAACGTAAACACATTGAAAGGATGGGAGGATCCTCCCTTCCCTCTAACACATAGCCCTTTCAGAACTGCAGGCTCATGGAGATGCTTACCTAGCTTGCAAAAAGTTATGCAGGCTTTAGCTTGCTAAAAGGTAAATTGACCCAATTGCTATACTAAAAGTGTATAATTTTGTTAAAGTGTTTTTTGTTTTTTTTAACTTTCATGTTTAACAAAGTCTTCAACATTGCTTTTACTTACAGTATGACTTCATGGAGCGATTGGATGGCAAAGAGAAGTGGAGTGTTATTGAAGCCCCACGAGAACGTCGTAGTATCCAGACTTTAGTGCAGAATGAAGCTGTATTTGTCCAGTATTTAGATGTTGGAATATGGCACTTGGCTTTCTACAATGATGGAAAGGACAAAGAGATTGTATCTTTTAATACAGTCATCTTAGGTAAATATTATTTTTTATATTAAATGTAATGAGCTTAGTTTATTTAATAACATATTTTGTAATTGCTATAATTTAGCGCTTGGGAAGATCATTTTTGTTACTTTGAACCTTTTTACACAGAGCAGCTCGGTAGTTTAATTTAAAAAAAAAAGTATTACATTTTTATTCTTAAAATAAATAAATTTACATTTATATTGTTTTGAATTTCACAGCAATAGATTAAGGAGTACAACATAAATATATTATAACTCAGGAGTCAGACAATTAAAGTATATCATACAATGAGTGCAATAGCATCTTTAACAGTTATTATTATTATTATTATTATTTATAAAGCACCAACATATTCTGTAGCGTAGAGGTGGCCCGAACGGTTTGCCGGTGAACTTCCGGTGGTTCGTGTTCACCGGGGAACGCAAGCTTTTCCGGAAGTTCGGTTCGCCCCCATAATGCACCATTAGGGTCAACTTTGACCCTCTACACCACAGTCAGCAAGCACATTGTAGCCAATCAGGCTACACTCTCTCCTGGAGCCACTCCCCCCTTATAAAAGGCAGGCATTATACTCACTCGTGTGCCTGCAGTAAATAGAGGGATAGAGATGTCCCAAACGGTTCACCAGCGAACGGTTCCAGGCGAACTTCGGGTGGTTCGCCTTTGCAGAGAACCGGGAACCTTTTTTTCTACGTTCGGTTCGCCCATAGACTTTAATGGCCGCCGACTTTAGCAGTTAATAGCAAAGTCCCCTTACATAGTAAAAACACCAAAATTGTTGGGAATATTAAGTGCCCTTTGAAAAAATGTGAGATTTTGTAAAGTGAAATAGGAGGCCCAATGAAAGCCTATGGGGGATTTTACCACTTTTGCACCTCTGTAGCTCTGGTTTGCAGAGATGTAGGGAACCCAAGTTTGGAGTAAAAGTATAACAATATGCCTTCTACCTGTATGAGACATGTCATGAGATTCAGACTTCGCTAACGGCCATGGCTGCGATTTATATTCATCAGAATCTCCACCATTGACATTGCCCAAATAAACAGGTTTTTGTGACCCTAGGCTATGACCTCTTTGGCCTAGGGGCCCGAAACTCACCATTCATCATCCCCCTAAGAGTTCCTACAATGCTACAAAATGTGCCACTGCTGAGCCAATGCCCTTTGAAATGGTGTGAGATTTTGGAAAGTTAAATAGGAGGCCCAATGAAAGCCTATGGATGATTTTACCACATTTGCACCCCTGTAACTCTGGTTTGCAGAGATGTAGGGAACCCAACTTTGGAGTAAAAGTATAACAATATGCCTTCTACCTGCATGAGACATATCGTGAGATTCAGACGTTGCTAATGGCCATGGTTGCGATTTATGTTCGTCAGAATCTCCACCATTGACATTGCCCAAATAAACAGGTTTTTGTGACCCTAGGCTATGACCTCTTTGGCCTAGGGGCCCAAAACTCACCAGTCCTGAGCCCCCTAAAAGTCCCTACAATGCTAGAAAATGTGCCACTGCTGAGCCATTGTCCTTTGAAAAGATTTGAGATTTTTGAAAGTGAAATAGGGAGCCCAATGAAAGCCAATGGCAAAATTCAGCACTTTTGCAGTGCACCCCCATAACCATAACAACACCAAATTTGCAGCATATGTTAAAAAGATAGCAGGAAACAATATTTAAAGGACTTCCGAGGCCACAAATATGAAAAAAGTTAAATACCTTTTCATAATCCAGATCCATGGAGGACGCCATCTGCGCCCTCCTGTCAGAATTCTAGCGGTTTTATTTATGCAGGAAAAACTGTCATGTATGTATATATAAATATTAATAATCAATACAGACCTTCCAAAGAAAGAAATAGTTATTGTTAAACCCTATATAATATACTTTAATACTGTGAAATATATTTAAAAGCTAGTGATAATTTGAGACAGTAAAACACTCTTGTGGGATTGTTTTGGTTCTAGACAATTTTGTTGACATGTTCCTTGGTTGAAGGCCATTACAGCCAGCAAGAAAAGATAAGTTTCCCAGACAGAGAAAGTCAAAACATGGAAGATATAAAATATAAAACAAGGGTTTTCCCAATTAGTTAAAGATGACTCCATGATGCCACAACATTATTAATACTGTTTGTTAATTGTTATGAAATGATGACCCCTGCCGGTGGAAAAATATTACATTTATTTCTTCATCAGAAAGACAAATATATAGAAAATGATTTTATATTATTAAGATTTAATATGCAATTATATCTTATATGATTCATTGTTTTAAGAAGAATTATATAATAAGCTTTATATTTAAATAAGTATATTAGAAGCCCTGTATGTTTTAATAAGCCTTAAATTGCTGAAGGCTCTTGCAGGTCTGTGTTAGTGTCAATCTGACCTGGGAAAGTACCAAGACATTCCACCATAATTAACAGGGAACACTTTATCAGAAATGCGTCATGAATGACATTGTTTAGTCTCCATGTCTGGGTCAGCCAACAGACAAGATGGCTGTTGACGTCCATTTTTAATTACGTGCGTCAGAAATGACCTAAACAAAATGTCAAGCACTCCAAATGACGTTAATTCCCACAAGATAAGGTAATTAAGAATTTATAAACAATAATATTGTGACTTAGGTAATCAAAACATGATAAAGCATTGACGCACGAAAGCTTTAGCCAATCAGAACCTGGGATCCAGGGAAAGTCCAGATTAGGCAGCCATATTGCCTCCAACCCCTATAAAAGTTGAAGCTGAAAGCTCATAGTTTGCAGAAGCCCAACAATCTCCTGAGAAGACACATGAGGCAGAAGCTACCTTCCCACAAGTGGTTCTAGATGCTGAAGAGATGACAGAGAAGGGGTAATATGCTTAATATTCTGGTGATTTACTTTATTAATTTTTCAGCATTAAGTTTTGTTAAGATGTTAGCAAGAAGTTTTTTTAGAAGCTATTTTTATGCTATTTCTTTAAGAAGATTACTACAAGTTTTACACGGCTACTAGATACACAGCTATTGATACAGATGAGACTACTTTTGATCTTATTCTACATAACACAAATATTACTTTTTGAATGTACTTAGAAGATTGATAATTGCTTGGCTCTAAAGCCTTGATAAGATGGAATACTGTTATAAGGAAACACTACTTGGAACTGTTCATATTTTGTATATATGCTGTATGATTAAGCAAATACAATTTTTTATATAAAATCACATACTGAGTGCTCTGATTCATTTCAAGGTATACCGTCAATCTATAATTACTGTTATAGAGGGTTCAGACCCCACTATGCCGGATTTATATGATAGCAACGCTTTAAGGGCTGGTCCTTTACTGAGTTAGCAATCATGAAAAAGGCAAGAACCGCTCGGGTTTTTGACAGTTGGCGCCCAACAGTTGATGGTTATCTTGATTGTTATCTTGAAGTATACTTTCTATGGTGGAAATATAGACCATAGTTTTCTATCGCGATAAGAGAATAAAAAAGTACGTATATACTCAAATATAGAGTTGGATATGCATATGAAGCATCCAAAAATCTGAAGCAAAGAAGGAAGATATTCTTATGCTTTAAAATCTCATAGAAGAGAATTGCTAATGAGCACACTCAGTTTATAGTCTATGAAAAGACTTAGAAGAGAAAATAAATACTTTGGCCTACTGAACCTAAGAAAAGGAATAGCGCTACATGTATTCAATCCTCCAACTGACAGCAACACAACATGCATTCAGAGATAGACTTAAAGAGATATGACACTTGATTTTTTTTCTCTCGAGACTACAAATGAAAGATTTTTTTTATATGACTGCTGATCTCAGTTTTTTTTGTTGAAGATAAGAAAGAAAGAAAGAAAAAAAGCCTACTACAGTCTTTTTATACAGACATTAATAAGCTATTATGCCAATAAGTAAAAGAAGAACACACTAGTGAAGATTCAAGTAGTGAAGATTGAGGTATTTTTTTGTTTTTTTAATTTTTTATCATGAGAAGCTAAAGGAGTGATGAAGACTCATATATAGCAGCTGCCATGTTGAGATGTAATGGATGAACATACAGAAGTGACCGTTAAAGAAGATTTTTAATATTTATAGTCCTAACCTCAAGGGGGGAAATCTCTACTCATTTTTGAGGCTAGATCCTATTAAGGAGCATCAAGAGACTCTATTTTTGTGACTACATTATACTGAGACGGTTTGACTACAGAAGAATTGAAAATGTTGCTATTGAAGCTTGGAAGTCTCACAAGATAATCTCTTTTGTCTGAACCAAAGAAGACTCCAAACAAGCATTCCTTGAGGGCACCCAGAAGAAACCCGCTAAGATAAAGCGATGAAAGCCACATGCTAGAAGACTATGCAAAGACATCAACATGAAGACAAGCCATTTGATGAGGCTATGTTATAAGAAGCTCTGATCTGAAAACAGCTGAAGAAGAAACAATTGGAACTGGAGTAACCAGAGAAGTGTGAGGACTAAGCCGTACTTTTACTTCTTTAACAACTCCAACCACTGGTTGACGCACCAGCTGAGAGAAGATCGAGACAAAACTAAGAGAAAAGTGGGCCTGAAGGAATACAAGAAAAGAAGACCAGACAGAAGAATACATCAGGTTAAAAGATAAATGAGATTATCAGGTGGGTGAAGAGAGAGCATTACAAGATGGAGATATTCAGTTTTTACAGATAAATCTGATGAACTAGAAGAGGACAAGATATTTGGCATACAAAATACCAGAAAATGAGTGAAAGAAGGTTTTGATGGACATTTGAAACTACAATAGAGACTGTTACATCATATTAAGATATCAAGACTAAGATGTCAAGATCACCCAGTTTTAGAAGAAGACAGCCAATGTAAAGTTTTTGAAAAAGACTGATAAATATACATAGATATTCTATTTTTGATTCCGTATATGAAGAAGATGTGGAAGATATCGATTTTTCTACCTGTGCAGCTATATACTGCCATGCTACAAATACAGAAGCAGATACATTAAAAGACTGTAAAAGAAAATAAAGATTTATGAGAAGTTACAGGAAGAAAGCCATACTACAGGAGAAACAAGGAGATAACTGTTCACAATAATGACACACAGCAATCAAGCTGGTACTACAGAAGACTGCACTAAAGTACATTCTATGTATAAGATGAATAAAGGCCTAATGTGAAGAATGAAGCCTGAATTGATGAAGACTTTTAAATATATAAAGGAGAAAAGAAGTTATGTACACCAAGAGCCTGGAAGAAAAATCCATGCCTTAGGTAATTGACTGACGAAGTTCAAGAAGAACAGTTTCAAGATGATACTCTATTCAAGAAGTGTGACGCTGAGGACAACAGTTTACTAAAGTGATGAACAGATAACAAGAGAAAATGTTTTTGTACATGGACAAGGACTTACTGATGTCAAGCTAGGAAAAAGCCATGACACACATGAAGCTACAAATGAAGATCTGTATGATATGCTACTGTTGGATTCTGATATTCATTCCGCCATGGCTCCCACAGTAATACCGGCCCCGGTCGGGTCCCGACTCCCGACCCCTCCGAACGGGTCGGGTTCTCATTCCCCACTTAATATGGCCGCCACAGATTGCCGCGGCTGCGCAGTCCGCATAGACGCGATTGCGGCTGCGCAGCTCTAGGGCCTCCTCCTGCCGCGTCATCAATATGCGTATATACATCGGGCGCATTGGGAGGAGGCCCTAGAGCTGCGCAGCCGCAATTGTGTCTATGCGGACTGCGCAGCCGCGGCAATCTGTGGCGGCCATATTGAGGGGGGAATGAAAACCCAACCCGTTTGGAGGGTCGGGACCCGACCGAGGCCAGTATTACTGCGGGTGCCATGGTGGAATGAACGGGGGGGGGGGGGGGCGCAGATGGTCTCCTCCATGGATCTGGATTATGAAATGGTATTTAACTTTTTTCATACTTGTGGCCTTGTAAGTTCTTTAAAAAAAAAAAAAAAAAAAAAAAAAATATATATATAATATATAATATATATATATATATATATATATATATATAATATATATATATATATATATATATATATATATATATATATATATATATATATATATATTATTTTTATGTGCTGAGTGTGGGAAATCTGAAAAAAAATGACGTGGGGTCCCCCCTCCCGAGCCTCTGTAACCCCTTGTCCCCCATGCAGGTTGGGATAGCCAGAATGCGGAGCCCCGGCCGACTGGGGCTTCACACCCTGAGCTATACCAGTCCGCATGGTCCATGGTATGAGGGGGCTCCGGGAGAGAGGGGCGACCAAGCCTTCCCCTCTCCCCCCCCCCCCCTGGAGCCCTTGTCCAATCCATGGACAAGGGGCTCTTCCCCACCTCCGGTGCCCCAGGAGGAGGTGGGGGCGGCGACTCCCCGGGGTGGTTTATGGTGGCATTTGGGAGTCCCCTTTAAGAAGGGGACCCCAGATGCCCACCCCCTCCCAGGATAAATGAGTATAGGGGTACAAAGTACCCCTTACCCATTTCCACAAAGGGTTAAATTAAATAAAAACACATCCACGAAAAAAGTCCTTTCATTTTCTTAATTAACCAGAAATACTTACCTGTACCTTTAAAAAAAAATGTTCCCATGCAAATATCCTCGGTAAATGATCCAGCGAATTACAGTATCCTCTAATGTTGCGATCTTCTATTAAGTTGATTGAAGATCTCCGAAGCCCCCCACATAGCAGAGAATGCGTCATTTCCTACGTATAGCTGCTAGCTCCTGCTGTCTCTCCCCACCTGCCTGCCTGCCTGCACCTGTCAACCCCCACCTAGGCTGGCACCCAGTGCACCTATGGGTGCACTGGGTGCCAGCCTAGGTGGGGGTTGACAGGTGCAGGCAGGTGGGGAGAGACAGGAGCGGGAGCCAGCAGCTTCACGTCCTGCCGAGGACGCATTCTCTGCTATACTAACGGCTCATGAATGAGCCGGATCTTTTTAATGAATCGGTTCTTTTTTAATGAATCGACTTTTTGTTTTACTTTAAAATCGATTTTCTCAAAAACTATAAGGTCTTTTTGATTTTTTTTCCCTCTTGTTCCCACTGTTCTTCTTAACATTCCCAGTAATTTTGGTGTTGCTAGCTTTTAAAGGGGCTTTGCTATTAACCGTTAAAGTCGGCGGAGGTATATTTTCCCATGGTCAGAAGGAGAATTTACATTGAAACTTTAAAATTTATTTTCTCAAAAACTATAAGGTCTTTTTAAAAAAAAATGTTTTCCCTCTTGTAGTCACTGAAAGATCTCAGGTGCTAGACACCTTGAAACATCTTTTCCATCACTTTTCTGGCCAGCATAAAAGTTTCTAGTTTTCAAAGTTCGCCTTCCCATTGAAGTCTATTGCAGTTTGCAAAAGTTCCTGCGAACCGAACCTTCAGCGGCAGTTTGCAAACAGGGTTCGCGAACCGAAAATCGGAGGTTTGCGACATCTCTATAGAGGGACAGCTGCTGCTGATGACTCTCATAGGGAAAGATTAGTTAAGCTCTTGTAGGCTTCTTAGCTTGCTCTTTGCTGATTCTTATTGCTAAAATAGCACCCCACAACAGCTCTTTTGAGAGCTAATCTTGTTCTTGTGATCTATTTTTTTTCTGTGTTTCCCACTGACACTTGTGTTGCATAGACAATTGATAATTCATACTGTGTGTGCCACAGCCAGACCCAGCACATTCAGTGTCTACCTGTGTGTGTGACAGGTGCACACTGTAATACCCATCAGTGCATATACCTACCTACCTGTTGTTCACTTCAGTGCACCCACCTACCTACGTGAGTGCACGCAGTGTCACTGTGCCTGTCCGCTACCTGTCTGTGTGTGACAGGTGCACATTGTAATACACATTACTGCATATACCTACCTACCTGTTGTTCACAGTGGACCCACCTACCTACGTGAGTTGAGCGCACGCAGTGTCATTGTGCCTGTCCGCTACCTGTCTGTGTGTGACAGGTGCACATTGTAATACCCATCACTGCATATACCTACCTACCTGTTCACAGTGCACCCACCTACCTACGTGAGCGCACGCAGTCTATATGAGTGTCTCGAGGGATGGCACACCAAAGATAAGGTTGTTGCTTCACTGTGGACAGATCAAATTTGATCAGCTGGACAGTCACTGTTCTGTCATTCAGCTACCTCAGCCCGGTGACCATATGGGCTGGAAAGCCACAATCACCTGCACTCTCATCATGGTGCGCACCAGTCCAGCACGGCCGTCACTACACAAACAGCTGTTTGCAGTCACTTACCTATCACTGCATCTTTGACTGCACATTGTATTATACCTGGCAGTCAGTGCATACCTTTCACTTGAATGGATAGCAGACTTGCCCTCCATAACAGATTCTTGTTAAAGGATTTAAAGTTGATTCATCTCATATACAGCAGGGCCTTGAAAGTCCTCCTGTATTGTTATTTTTGGTCACTACCTCGGGACGTGCATGCCATGCCTGCTGCCTTCATTGGATGTGTGTGGTAGCTGTTCCTGCTCCTTTGCCCACAGCGTGCCTGCTGCCTTCCTTGGATGTGTGGCGGTGGTAGCCGTTTCTTAGGCTCCCATTTCGGACCGGAATCGAACCAGGATTCCAAGGCCATTACCCGTGGTCACTCGCAATGGCAGACTTGTCCTCCATAAAAGATTCTCGATGCAGGTACTGAACAGCAAGCAGAACAAGTATTTAAAAAAATAGATGTAAGCTTTAACAATGGTAGAGAAAGAAACATCGAAAGTTGATAAGGCAGTCAGACATTACCTGACATCACTGAATGAGGAAGAGCAATCTCGCCATGGAGCGCACTAGTCCAGCACGACCGTCACTACGCAAACAGCTGTTTGCGGTGCGTTACACAGTGAGTTTGGTGTGTCAATGTGAAGCAGTACTTTAATTACACTCCCTGATTGATGTATACACATGCAAGATGTTTTAAAGCACCTTAGACCTGCAATTTAGCATTCAATGTGATTTCTGCCCTTAAAACGCTGCTTTGCGTCCAAACCAGATTTTTCCCCGGGACTTTTGACATCTATCCCACTCCGCCATGCCCCCCTCCAGGTGTTAGACCCCTTGAAACATCTTTTCCATCACTTTTGTGGCAAGCATACATTTTTCTAGTTTTCAAAGTTCGCCTCCCCATTGAAGTCTATTGCGGTTGGTGAAGGTTTGCGCGAACCGAACTTTCGCGGTGCGGTCGCGAACCGAAAATCAGAGGTTTGGGCCATCTCTGCTGTGGCGCTGTACAAAGTAGGAAAACAAACAAGGGGTACATAATGATACAGACAATGGCATACATCAAATATGGACACTAGTACAAAATACAGAACTGGTGATTACAATGACCAGTGTAAGTTACAATCTAAAGGTGAATGAAGAATAACAAAAGACAATGGGCCTGATTCACAAAGCGGTGCTAACAGTTAGCACACTGGTGAAAAGCCCTTTATCACGCCTAAACTCAGTTTAGGCATGATAAGTTTAGGTGTGATGAGTTTAGGCGTGATAAGTTTAGGCGTGATAAGTTTAGGCGTGATAACTATAGCACCAACTGGGTTAGCATCGCAGTGCACAGCTGGTCAAAAGTTTTGCACTAGCAAAGTCTGGTGCACTTTGCATAGAGTTTAATGGCGCTGCTTTGCGTGCGGGACTTTGTACGCGATCTAAACTTATCTAAACTTATTACGTCTAAACTGGCTTTTCACCAGCGTGGTGCAATAGTTATCACGCCTAAAGCCTCTAACTGGGTCAGCACCGCTTTGTGAATCAAGCCCAATGTTTGAACATCCAGCACATTTAAAAAAACAAAATTTTAAAATACTCAGGGCTCACTTTGCTAAGCATTTTCAGTGGTGATATTATCATTTCTGGAGGTGTTAGCTCAATTGCATATTATTTATCACCAAGGTTAATTCACTAAGCTGTTTGCTCTTATTTTACCACCTGCAGTGCTAAAATAAAGACAATTCTTAAAATACAGACAAAATCCATAAAATAAAGCATGTGTGTCAATTCACTAATGCTCTGTTATCGCACATAATAAAACCTGCGTCTCTGCATCCCCTCCTGTGTGTGTGTCTGTGCTTTTGCACTACTGTGCTTGCATGGCACTTACAGCAGGAGGAGGATGGTGCCCCGGGTGTGTGCGCACAAAGTGCGTGGACGTGTGCGTGAGCGGGGGCGGCGTGCACGCACGGTGTGCGCGTACATGCGCACAACTTATAAGGAGATCCAGTGAGGGGGGTCGTGGCCAGAGCCTAGAACCCATTTTTAAATATGCCTTAGGCCTAGTGTGGTAATAAAGTCTAAGCCTGTTCTTATTTATCACCACTCTGAACCTGTTCTTCTTTTAACTCACCTTTGAGGAGATAGAGTAGTTAAATTAAGCCTTTTGAGAATGTTTTGTACTTTATTAAAAGGCTACAATTACCTAGATCCCTGCAAGAGACAGTCCTTGTACATGTATAATTCTGAAAGGCCTGAGCACACCGCTGCATTGCTGATATGCAGTGATATAAGAAATAGAAATGGCTCGAACAGTTTGCGGGTGAGCAGTATTATTTTGCAAACATTGGCTGTTCGCATTTACAGTGAATAGCAAACATTTGGCGTGTTCGATTCACCCCCATACATCATTATTGAGCTAAACTTTGACCCCTTACCTCACAGTCAGCAGACACATGGCAGCTGATCGCATACGTTAAAAAGGGGCGCTGGTAAAAAAGGGCGTGGGGTTTTAAACGATAAGCATGGATAACGTTTAAAAATGTATTGTGCTGTATTTCTTTTAAAATTAATGTTTTATAAAGTTATAAATCATTAAATAATGTGCATTAAATCGGCAATTGTAAAAACGTTAATCTTCCGTTTAAATAGTGAAATGTATAATAACGTTTAAAAAAAATTACTAAGTAACCCTCCCTGTACCTACCCCTAACCCCTAGACCCCCCTGTTGATGCCTAAACCTAAGACCCCCCCTGTTGGTGCCTAAGTAACCCTCCCTGTACCTAACCCTAACCCCTAGACCCCCCTGTTAGTGCCTAAACCTAAGACCCCCCTGTTGGTGCCTAAACCTAAGACCCCCCTGTTAGTGCCTAAACCTAAGACCCCCCTGTTGGTGCCTAAACCTAAGACCCCCCTGTTGGTGCCTAAACCTAAGACCCCCTGTTGGTGCCTAAACCTAAGACCCCCCTGTTGGTGCCTAAACCTAAGACCCCCCTGTTGGTGCCTAAACCTAAGACCCCCCTGTTGGTGCCTAAACCTAAGACCCCCCTGTTGGTGCCTAAACCTAAGACCCCCCTGTTGGTGCCTAAACCTAAGACCACCCTGTTGGTGCCTAAACCTAAGACCCTCCTTAGTGCTCACTGTATTGTGTGTAGAATAATGTTTTAAAAACAGTAAGGGATAAAATAGATTACAATTTACATTACGTACTGATCGCTTTGTTTCGTGAATAATAATGTTTTACAAACAGTAAGGGATAACATTTAAAATAATGTTTTATTGAAATAAGAAACGTAAATCATCACAAGCAGTTATAAAACATGAAAAATCTTCGGGGCGCCGTCGGAAAACGTTATTATTTTCGGGCGACCTTTTTTTCTGTTCGTCGCCCATTAAACGATAATTATTATAGGTGTGAATGGCGGCGCCCGATTTGTCCACTAGCCTCCTGCACCCTTTTTTACTGTTACCCAGCTGATCAGCTAGCAACCCTTCCTAGACCCCCCACCTCCCCCCCATCAAAAAGAAGTTGTGGTGGCCATATTGGATCAATTCTCTGCTGGCTTCTGACTGTTAGTGAGAACAGGGGCAGACTTGTTGCAGATAGGTAGGGAAAGTATTAGCTAGCAGGGTTGCTCAGATACCCCCAATCACGATTCAAGGGAATTTTGAATCCAGGTACGCTAAAACCTGGATTTGGTCGTGATCACAATCACTGAATCCGATTCAAATTCGATTTGAAATTAGGCATTGAATTCAGAATCACGAGTTCTAATCACGAATGGCCTTTAAATTGCTTCCAAAACTTATTTTATGGTAAATGATGCATAAAGCATCATGTTTTTGTTTTGTTTTTAAAAAAAAAAACACAATTAATTATGTGTGGAGGTATGATTACAAAAAAAATGTTTTGATGAAAAAATTTGTTTTCTGAATTTGTTTGTCTGTTTATTCTTCTTCCCCATCTTCTTCTTCTTCATCTTCTTCTCCATCTTCTTCTTCTTCTCTCCATCTTTTTCCTTACCCTCTTCTTCTTCTTTTTCTTCTTCACCATCTTCTCCATTATCTTCTTCTTCTTCTTCTTTTTTTTTTTCTTCTTCTCTCCATCTTTTTTTCCTCACCATCTTCTTCTTCATTTTCTTGTTCGTATTCTTCCTTTTGTACTCAACCTTTGTTTTTCTTTCTTTCTGGCTCTTTATTTTTTTATTTTTCTGCAACAGCATAGCTAAATTTGTGGCGTAATTGCTGGTGGCACATGGCAGCAGCACCTTATTCTGTGGACCCTGGCGGTGAGAGCACAGACAGCAGGAGGTAAAAGCAGCAGCAGCAGGAGGAGGAAAAGGAGTAACGTGTGGCAGTAGGCAGTGTAGGCCATCTAGCCATGGTACCACCTAGCGGTGCTACCACAGCTGTAATTAAACAGCAGGAGGTTCCAGACAGCGGTTGTGAAGCCCACATTGTGTCCAATACACAACTGGGACAGCACAGATTTCAACCCAGACACCTCAGAATTTTGTTTTCAACAACAAAATATAGCTATTGTAGTGGCGTAATAGCTAATGGCGCACAGCAGCAGCAACTTATTCTGTGGACCCTGGAGGTGGGAGCACAGACACCAGGAAGTAAAAGCTGCAGCAGCAGGAGGAGGAGGAGTAACGTTGTGTGGCAGCAGGCAATAATTAGCCATGGCACCTAGTGGTGGTACCACAGCTGAAATTAAACCTCAGGAGGTTCCAGACAGCGGTCATGAAGCCCACATTGTGTCCAATACACAACTGGGACAGCACAGTTCTCAACCCATACACCTCAGAATTTTTTTTTACAACAAAATATAGCTATTGTAGTGGTGTAATTGCTAATGGCGCATGGCAGCAGCACCTTATTCTGTGGACCCTGGTGGGCTTGCCGCCGGGTGACGCTGGTAACTAGAGATGTCACGAACCTCCGAGTTTAGGTTCGCGAACCCTCGCGAAAAGTTTGGTTCGCGAAAAAGTTTGCGAACCACAATAGACTTCAATGGGGAGGCGAACTTTGAAAATCCTAAAAAATTCTACCGGCTGGAAAAATGATAGAAAATATGTTTCAAGAGCTCTAATACCTGGAGGCACACCTGATTGAGTGAAATACACATCACTGCTGGAGGACCCGCCCTCCCTCCTCCAAGCAAGGTCCTTATACCATTTGACTCAGTTGTCTGCCTACACTAATTAGTTATGGGACAGCTGCTACACACTCTGCTAGGGAGTTTTTAATTAGCCCCTTGGAAAAATCTGGATTTGACGCAAAGCAGCGTTTTAAGGGCAGAAATCACACTGAATGCTAAATTGCAGGTCTAAGGTGCTTTAAAACATCTTTCATGTGTATACATCAATCAGGGAGTGTAATTAGAGTACTGCTTCACACTGACACATCAAACTCACTGTGTAACGCACCGCAAACAGCTGTTTGAGTTGTGACGGCCGTGCTGGACTGGTGCGCACCATGGCTAGAGTGTAGGAGATAGCGGTTTTCAAGCCCACATGGTCCCCAGGCTGAGGTAGCTCAATGATAGAACAATAGTGATTGTCCAGCTGATCAAGTTTGGTCTGTCCACAATGAAGCAACAACGTTATTATCTTGGGTCCCCCCCCCCCCCCGAGACACTCATATAGCCGTCGGTCATTGCTTCATTGTGATACGCAAGCCCCTTCACTGTGGGAAGGTAATGATCACAAAGGGGAATTGGCACATGCACATGCCTTTTGTTTTGTTGTTGCAGCTGCAATGCAGCCAGAAAAATTAGGCAGGCATGTACATGCACCAGAAAAATTAGTATAGCGGCCGCTGCTAGCAGCGACCTTAACAATTCAGGAATCCACCTGGAGTCCTGGACCCTGTTGGTGGTTGCAGAGAAGGCAGTCAAGCGGCTTGCGGGCAGAGGTGCTGTGTGGGGAGCGACTTAGTCATGGGGCAGGCAGTCATACGGCGTGCAGGCAGAGATACTGTGTGCGGGGCTGACTTAGTCTTGGGGCGGGCAGTAGCCCTCCAGGATCCATGCCTCATTCATTTGATAAAGGTGAGGTACTGAACACTTTTGTGACTTAGGCGACTTCTCTTCTCAGTGACAATGCCTCCAGCTGCGCTGAAGGTCCTTTCTGACAGGACGCTTGAGGCAGGGCAAGACAGAAGTTGGATGGCAACTTGGGACAGCTCTGGCCACAGGTCAAGCCTGCGCACCCAGTAGTCCAAGGGTTCATCGCTGCTCACAGTGTCTACATCCACACTTAAGGCCAGGTAGTCAGCTACCTGCCAGTCCAGGCGTTCAAACAGAATTTTGAGAAGAATAAGCATTTTAATAATTGCCACTCTACCCAGAGGGATAAAAAAGGGCGGTCTGAACCCCTCAGTTTTCCTCTGCTATCTTTGATCATATTTTTCAAATCTAGTGCAAATAGTTTCTTTATCTCTTGACATAAGTATATGCCTAAATATTTAATGGATTCTCTCCAGCAGAAGTTATTATTTTTTTTTAATTCCTTCCTTGGTCACTTCTGTACAGCCTAAGCCCAAAATAATGCTCTTGTCTTTATTTGTCCTAAAATTGGAGCAGGCTCCAAAGTCACCAATGATCTCCTGACATCTGCGAACCGAAATTATAGGTTCACTAAATGTTAGTAAAAGTTCATCCGCATAAGCCAGAACCTTGACAATTTAATCTCCTGCTCTCAGTCCTTTTATTATATCCTCACTTTGAATTTTTTTAATCAAGGGTTCTATACAAAGAGGGCAGGTGACAAGGGGCAGCCTTGTCTTACGACGTTGATAATAGCAAACTTTTTATTCATACAGGGGTTAATAATTACTTGTGCACTTTAGTTTTTATATAACATCTTAATTTTATTGATAAAGATATGACTGAAACTGAATCTCTGCAAGCAGCTAAAACTGAAGTCCCATGAAATGCGGTCAAATGCCTTTTCGGCATCTATTGCTATCATGATGACTTCTTCTTTTTTATAATGGCATTTATGTAAGATGTTCAATGCAGCATATATATATACTGTATACTGTATATTCTTGTATATGTTTTTCCTGAAGCCTGTCTGTTGTTTGCCTTGAATCAGGTCCATAACTTTCTCTAGCCTGTTTGAAAGGATACGTGAATAGATTTTAACATCAGAATTGATCAATGATATTGGTCTATAGTTTGCACAGTCTTGAGTTTCTTTGCCTTCTTTCTGTATGAGTGAAATCAGGGCAGTATTTGAGTTATCTGAAAAGGTTATATCTCTCACGGTATCATTAACCATTCTACAAAAAAGGGGGACAGTTAGTTTGCGTAGTATCTATAAAATTCTGCCACAAAGTCGTCTGGGCCAGGACTTATCCCATTGGGAATCTCTTCAGCTGCTTCCAGAAACTTGGTCTCTGATATTCGGGCTTCTAGTTCTTTATTACTGTATCGTCTACGTTTATTTGTGACAGATTGACCCCATCTAGAAATACAGCAGGCTTCTCGAAGTCCGAAGTATTAAAATTGTAGAATGTTTTATAAAAATCTGTAAATATTTCACCTATTTCATTTGGATCGTATGAGATATTGCCTTTACTATCTTTTATTCTTTTGACATGTCTTGGGGCTGTTTTTTTCTTTAATACTGCGGCTAGTACTTTCCTTAAATTTTTCCTCCCTTTTTTAAAACTTCTTTCCAGTCTATCATACTCTTCACTACACTATTTATCTAATAGCTGATTTAGCTCCTTTCTAACTTTGTTTACATAATCTATTGGTTTTGTTGATATTTCTTTTTTTATGTTCATTCTCTGCTTTTCCTAATTCCTATAATAATTCATGAATTTTTTGTCCCTTTTTTCTTTTTCTTTTTTAACTTTTTATACAGATTAGCAATCCCTGATGATACATTTCAATGGCCTCAAATCACTAAGCTTAACTCCTGTCTTTAATAACATTTCTAGAGTTATCACCATGGTGATAACATGTAGTATTCAGGAAACATTTTACCTCAGGCAAACCTAAAGTTAACTCTTCTGTCTTTAAGTTAAGGGGAGATCTCTAAAGTTAACTCTTCAATCCTTAAAATAACTCCAGAATTCTAAAGTTAAAGACAGGCTGTTAAAGACAAGTATAGTCCTTTTCATTACAGTGTTTAATTTGCCAAATCTCTACTAGGTTATAAGTTTGGAGTGTTTCCCTTAGTGTGCTTAATTCCTTCCCTTGTGTATATCCAGTGGCGTAGCTTAGGAGCTAGGGGCCCCGGTGCGAGTTACACATGGGGCCCCCCCAGCATTTTATACATAATAATTGATACGGCGCACCAAAACCTACCAAGGACAACCACAGTGTCAGAGGTGCAAGAAGGGCATGGGGAGAAGCTTGTTAATGATTATTATCATTCAAAGCATCTATAGAAGTGATTATTGCACAGGACCAGTAAAGAGCTAATACTGCAGTTGAGGGAGGGCCTTATGGGGCCCCAATGCAGTGGCTACCTCTGCAACACCTATTGCTACGCCACTGTGTATATCTCTCTTTTGAACAGTCCAGATAGGGTTCATATACCAGATTAAAGTCACCTCCTACCAGTATGGTCCCCTTCCCCACTTTATCTTTTTCAAGAAGTTGCACAGAAATTTCACTTTGCCTTATTTCGGCGCATATATGTTATCCTTCCCAGCACAATCAAGGTTCTGGCTTCCTTATCTTTATATATTTCTTCTGTAATAAAGTCTAGTTTAGAATTAAGCATAATTGATACACCACATTTTTTTTAGTACTGTTGTCATTAGTAATCCATTCCTTGTATCTTTTATCAAAGAAAGCGGGCAAATTCCCAGTTTTGAAGTGAGTTTCTTGTATGAAGGCAATGTCAGTCTTATTTCTTATAAGCTAGTTTATAATTATGCTTCTTTTTGGACCTGATTTTGCCCGTTTTACATTTATTGTTATCAAATTTAAAGATTGAGTTTATTTACATCTTTTTTTTTTTCGCTTCTGTTGGGGGAGAAATTGGCTAATGTGGAAGTGCCCAAATTTGCAATAACTAACCATCGTTCTCTAAATAAAATAGAAAAAACCGAGAGCCTAATATGGTGTAGTATGTTAAAGACAATTGGTAAGTGGTTTATTGAGAGAATTTATACTCACAAACATGGGTTACCGTTCAGGCAACCACTCAATAGGCAGGTGAGAAGATTAGACCTGTCTTCACTCAGGATTAAGAAATCGCTCTTTGTAGTAAAGAAACAAGAAAGGGGGTAGCACTCCCCTCCACCAGGAGTGGACACAGAGTATTTGTATGTAGAACAGAGGCGCCAGCAGGATAAAAGTCAATAACATTTTTAAAAATTGCTTGGAAGAAGTGGTGGGCTTGCCTCCCAAAATCAGACACGAGATCCTGTCTTCATATAAATCAATACATTTATTATACGGTACCCCAAAACAGTGCAACGCGTTTCGCAGGCCCAGCCTGCTTCATCAGGCAATAAAAGTGGGGACAAAACAGAATTTCGTCAATAGCAGGTGTAGCGCCCCAGCGGGCTGGGCCTGCGAAACGCGTTGCACTGTTTTTGGGGTACCGTATCATAAATGTATTGATTTATATGAAGACAGGATCTCGTGTCTGCTTTTGGGAGGCAAGCTGTGAGAAAACGTGGAAAAGCCGCCGTGTGTACTCAGAACAAGGCGGCTGATTCCGCGTCCAACGCGGCGGTTGGCACGCGTAGGCCAACATCTAGTGGTATGGCCGAACGCGGAGAAACCGCCGTATGCCTTGATAGCGGTGTGGCGGTTTCCGCGTCCAGTGCGGCGGGTGCTTTACATCACATGTCTGGTGTGGCTGGGACTGATAGTCCGCACAGGTTTAGAAGGACGCGCGTGCGCGCTGAGAGGCAGAACTTATATGGCAGCCAGAAGGGAGTCAGCTGACCAAGCCGGTCAGCTGACGGCAGTACCACTTCCCATTGGTCCAGCACTTAGGGGAGGCGCCGGAGAGCGATTTGCTATATATACTGGGTGCTGGTCATTCTCTGGTTGTCTGCCGTTGCGATCACTACGTGGTATACAATATACAATACAATACAATAACATTTCTATAGCGCTTTTCTCCCATAGGACTCAAAGCGCTTAGGCTCTAGGCTTAGGCTTGTCAGAATTTGTGTTATCTCTGTTATACTTCAGACTAGTTCCAGGGTGTTGATGATCAAGGACCTCATACCCAAGATTAGGAATCTGTGTCATCATTCTGTGTTATACTTCAGACTAGTTCCAGGGTGTTGAAGATCAAGGAACTCCCACCCAAGATTAGGAATCTGTGTTATCATTCTGTTATATTTCAGACTAGTTCCAGGGTGTTGATGACTACGGAGCTCACACCCAAGATTAGGAATTAGCATTACCATCCTGTTATTTGTCAGACTAGTTCCAGGGTGTTGATGATCTTGGAGCTCACACCTATAGACTAGACATTGTTATTATTTGTTATGACCTTCTGCTTTCCTGACCTCTCTTCTGATCTCTGATTTTGTACTTCGCTATATCTGATACTCCATTGCCAACCTTGCTTGCCTCAGGACTCTGTATTGTCTTTTCCCCTGTATCTTATCTGTCTGTCTGTTGCCGACCTGGCTTGTCCGACCTCGAGAACTATCTCCTCTGTTTAGAGATAGTTCACAGACCTGTCAGTGACACTCCACCATTGGTGTCACTCACACTCTGGTCCTTCCCACCTTCAGTCTGACTCCTCCCCTTGGGGCGCCTCAGGCCATTGGAAGGAGCTTGTTCTTGGGCAGTATCCCTTACTGCCTTGCACCCTCGATACGGGTGCTCTCCTCAAAGTATTACTGTTGCACCAAACACTCATCTTACTCAGGTGTCCAGAGGTTAGAGATATATCTGATTATTGGTGATACTGCAGATCATCAATAATCGGGTATATATCTGTATTCTCGGTGATACTGCAGATCACTGATAATCAGATCCTCTCTGTGTTACACCGATCGTTACACAAGCCCACCACTTCCTCAAAGCAATTTTTAAAAATGTAATTGACTTTTATCCTGCTGGCGCCTCTGTTCTACATACAATCGTTCTCTAAATATACTATTATCTACACCACACACACAAACCCATCCACAACTCAATTTTGGGTTCAGTCTGAAACACCAAATAAAACAGGGTGTTTAGCCTGTTTTCCCAGCCTTCCTGTCCTGTACTGTGTTCTGAGTTGTTAAATCGTAGAGAAAAAAGCAGAGGGAGAGCCGGGAGCCCAATCTAGTGTAATATCATTAGGTCACCAGGACAGTATATAAAAGGCAAAGTATACTCACAAACAAGGGTTGCTGGGTGAGGCAGCCACTCTTCAGTGCTTGTGGGGAAGTACCGTCCCCACTCGGCCTTGTATGGTATGATGCTCATCGCTGCTCTAAAAAAAGGATTCTGTGGTTCACGGGAAAACCCTTTTAAACCAATCATCCCCTAAAACTACGGGGTAAACGCTAAGTACTGTAAGAACTGGAGGCGCCCGTTTCTAATGTTGTTAAGTGTACAGAGATCTCCAAAAGGCAGTATTCAACAATAGCTTATGTGGTGTCCTACCTTTTAGGGTTCCTGTTCTAGATATATAAATCAGGTTTCTGATAAAAAGTTCAAAAATATTTTTCATGCATTCGACAACGCGTTTCACAGTAAAAAACACTTCCTCAGGTCAGTAACGTGCCTTTAAAAAACAAACAGTAGCACTCAGAAATGATACAGATATTGTGTTAAAACAACAAACACACACGCTGAACATATTCACATAAACACATAGCATAGAAAATGTTAACATTAAGGACCAGTTCTTGTTTCAAAGATAAAACATGCTGCAACTATGGGTGCCTGCAGAAGCTGTCATATATGGCAAGTTTACAATAAAATCTTTTTACATTTAAAAATATGATACAACAGATAGCACTTACCTTTGGGGAGGAGCAAATGATAAAACTCATTATTTTTTTATTATTTTTTTTATTTATATAGCGCCAACATATTCCGCAGCGCTTTACAGAGCACAATAAGATGACAAGGGGAACATAGATACAATTAAAAAATGTACAGCAGATTCCCAAGCAGCACAAATATTGTGACAAAAACAGTAAACATTAGGAGGATGACCCTGCCCTTGCGAGCTTACAATCTAAAGGGTAGTGGATGACACACTAGGTAAGTGTAACGATCTGCTAGTGTGTGAACACCAGCAGACAGACAAATATCAGACGTTCCCTTAACGGGAATTGTCTACAGACAGTGTGTAACGATCTGCTGGTGTGTGTGGGCACTAGCAAACAGACAATAAATAGACTTTCCCTGAAAGGGTAAATTCTTACATACAGTGACAGTAAAAGGCAGTACAAACTGATATATATAGAATGGTGAGGCAAATCGAGTCGGCAACAGATCAGATTGGTCTGGTACAAAATCGGCAGGCAATAACAAAATGAGTAATCAGGCCGAGGTCGGCAACTGGTCAGATAGGCAGAGGTACAGAATCGGCAGGCTAAATCTAAGTGAATAAACAGGCAGAGGTCGGCAACAAATCAGATTGGCAAGGTACAAAATCGGCAGGCAGAGAGTAGTCAGAAAAACAGGCAGAAGTCAATACACAGGTAAAACAATATATAATAGCTGAGCTGGTATGGAATCCCCGGGGTCCTGCCGGTTCAAGCCACACACGGAACTGACTAAGGTCTGAAGCCTTCACTGTGAAGTGTTAGCTAGAGCAGACAGTGAACAAGTGTCAGAACAGAGCTTAAATAGCCTGGGTAAGCAGGAGAACACGCCCCCAAGCCGCTTGGCCAATCAGGAACCGGAGGTGGAGTCCTGCATGTCAGCTGACATCTGGTCAGCTGACCCGATTCCTTAGAGCATAAGAAGAGCGAGGCTGACAGCCCGTGCGTCCACCCTCTTTTACAGTCTGAGTATCACGCGGCTGGATTCCTACAGGCATGCTGCTGACATCATCCCTGCCAATGCGGCCGGCCGCACCGGAAGCCCCAGATGCGCTGCCAGCGGAGGTAACAGCAACTGAGCTGGTAAGCGCAGGATTACTGACATTACCCCCCCCCCCCCACCACCCCCGAGGCATGGACTCCGAACACGCCAGAACTGGTCTATCTGGGTGAGAATTATGCAACTCAGAAACCAACTCATCTGCATGAACTGTATGAGTAGGTATCCAAGACCTCTCTTCCAGGCCGTAACCCTTCCAATGTACTAAATGCTGTATGGAATTTCTTATTCTCCTGGAATCTAACATTTTTTCTACCTCAAATTCAGGTTCACCATCAATAATAACGGGAGGGGGGGGAGTGGAATCAATATCAGCATTGGCGGCAGATTTCAGGAAAGACACATGAAAGGACTTGTTCCCTTTCATGGAAGCTGGCAGGGACACCTTATAGGTTACTTCATTAATTTTTTCAGACACAATGTAAGGACCAATATACTTGGGACCGAGTTTGGCCGAAGGCTGGCACAACCCAATGTTTTTCATGGAGACCCATACTCGATCTCTAGGAGAAAAATGCTGATGAGGAGAGCGATGCCGATCGGCTTGTTGTTTCTGAGATGCGACAGCTTTCTTTAAATTCTGATTGTCTGAGGCCCAAATCTCTCGCATCCTGATCACCCAGTCCTGCAGAACTAGGAAGGATGAGTAGGAAGAGGGGACAAACGAAAATTTGGGAAATCTCCCGAAAACCACTTGGAATGGTGAAAGTTTGGATGAGGCATTCACCAAATTGTTATGTGCAAACTCTGCGAATGGCAGAAACTGTACCCAATCTTCCTGGGACACAGAAACATAGCACCTCAGAAACTGCTCAAGGGACTGATTAGTCCTTTCCATCTGGCCATTCGTCTGAGGATGGAATCCAGAGGAAAAAGATAGTTATACCCAGCTGTGCACAAAAGCTTTTCCAGAATTGGGACACAAATTGCACCCCTCTGTCGGATACAATATTCTCTGGAATGCTGTGTAACTGAAAAATACCCTCAACAAATAAATCTGCCAATTCCTTGGCAGAAGGTAGTTTCTCCAGGGGTATAAAATGCGCCATTTTGCTGAACCGATCTACCATGACCCAGATAACCGGTTTTCCCTGGGACGCAGGGAGATCTACAATGAGGTCCATAGAAATGTGCGTCCAGGGAGAAATGGGAACTGGCAATGGTTGTAGCGTACCAGCAGGAGCATTCCTGGTCGCTTTGCTTCTAGCACAGACAAATTCTCCACAATCTGTTCGGATGGAAGGCCACCAGAAATGCCGCTGGAGTAACTCCAACGTTCTGGACACAGCTGGATGTCCAGCTACCTTACTGCAATGATATTGCTTCAGTACACATACCCGTAGGTGTAAGGGAACAAACAAACGTTCAGAAGGTTTCCTCGACGGGGCTTCTGTTTGAAATTGAGCTAAAGACTAAAATGACTACGTGTTCTGGAAGTATGTTGGAAGGAGTGACAGGTAGTGACTCCACAGCATCAAAACATCTGGACAATGCATCTGCTTTTACATTCTTACTCCCGGGTTTATATGTAATGATAAACCAGAACCGGGAAAAGAATAAAGCCCAGCAAGCCTGCCTGGGGTTCAGTCTTTTAGCTCCTTCTATGTACTCCAGATTTTTGTGATCAGTGTACACAGTAATCATGTGTTCTGCCCCTTCCAGCCAATGCCTCCACTCCTCGAATGCAATTTTAACTGCCAGTAATTCTCTATTACGTGTAGTCGTATTTTCTCTCTGCCGCACTGAATTTATGTGAAAAGAACGCACAGGGGTGCAAGCGTTCTGGTTGTCCAGAATATTGAGATAGGATGGCCCCCACCCCTATCTCTGAGGCATCAGCTTCAACAATAAAGGGGCGGAGGACATTGGCATGCATGAGGATAGGGGCAGAACAAAAGGCCTCTTTGAGGGTCTGAAAGGCCTGGGACGCCTCCACAGACCAATTAGAAGGATCGGCTCCTTTTTTGGTCATGTTGGTTAGAGGAGCAATGATGGTGGAAAAGTTGCGGATACATTTGCGATAATAATTTGCGAAACCTATAAACCTCTGCAAAGGTTTCTGACCAAGAGGTTGAGGCCACTCCAACACTGCATCAACCTTTTTCCTGTCCATAGACAAACCTGAATCTGAGATAATATACCCCAGAAAAGGAATTTCCCTGACCTCGAAAACACACTTCTCAATTTTAGCATAAAGTGTGTTTTCTCTTAATTTCCGTAACACAAATTTACATGTTGCCGATGTGTGTCAAATGTTCTTGGAAAAATAAGAATATCATCTAAATAAACTATAACAAATTTGCCTAGTACATCCCTAAAAATCTCATTCACGAAGTCCTAAAACACAGCAGGAGCATTGCATAACTCAAAGGGCACCACCAGGTACTCATAATGACCATCTTGTGTGTTGAAAGCGGTCTTCCATTCGTCCCCCTGTCTGATCCTGATTAGGTTATAAGCCCCTCTGAGGTCTAATTTGGAGAATATCTGTGCCCCAGTGACTTGTGAGAACAAATCCTTGATAAGCGGTAAAGAATATTTGTTCTTTACAGTGATGTTATTCAGACCTCCATAATCAATGCATGGTCTAAGACCACCATCCTTCTTCTGAACGAAGAAAAACCCTGCTCCGGCCGGAGAACTAGGAGGGCGGATGAAACCCTTTTCTAGGTTTTCTTTGATGTACTCCTTCATAGCTTTTTTCTCAGAACCAGACAGGGGGTAGATATGACCTCTAGGAGGCATAGTACCTGGTCTTAACTCGATGGGGCAATCAAAAGAGCGATGTGGTGGCAATTTGTCCGCTGATTGTGGCGAGAAGACATCACAAAACTGTGCATACTGTTTAGGAACCCCCTCTATAGACAAACTCAAAGAATGTACAGGCAATTTTTTCAAACAGTTTTTAAGACAAAATGGAGACCAGGATGTGAGTTGTGCTGTGCTCCAGTCAAACTGAGGCAAATGTTTTTGTAACCAGGGAAGACCCAGAACAAAGGAGCATGACGCTATTTTCAAAACATAAAATTGCATCTCCTCCACATGAAACAAGCCAATCTGACAGGTGAGAGAGGCTGTCTGCGAAATGGGTTGATGATCCTGTAGAGGAGAGTCATCAATAACAGTTACGTAGAGTTTTTTGTCGTGGGTATCAAAGGAATTCCCCATTCCTGCACTAAACTGGCATCGATAACATTTCCGGCTGCTCCTGAATCGGTGAAGGCTTGAGAAGATACCTCACAATTCTTAAAAGAAACCTTAACCGGTTCAGCGCCGCAGTGCCGAAAATCTCATGCATCCGAGCAACGTTCACCTCCCATTCATTAGCCTTTAATTTTATTGCTACTTATCACAATGAATTGATCTATATCTTGTTTTTTTCGGCCACTAATTAGGCTTTCTTTGGGTAGTACATTTTGCTAAGAATTATTTTTTTCTAAATCTATTTTAACAGAAAGATTAAGAAAGAAATGAAAAAAATTCATTATTTCTCAGTTTTTGGCCATTATAGTTTGAAATTGATATATGCTACCATAATTAAAACTCATGTAATTTATTTGCCCATCTGTCCCGGTTATTACACAATTTAAACGATGTCCCAATCACAATTTATGGCGCCGATATTTTATTTAGAAATAAAGGTGCATTTTTTCAATTTGCGTCCATCACTATTTATAAGCTTATAATTTTAAATAATATAATAACATATTCTCTTGACATGCATATTTAAAAAGTTCAGACCCTTGGGTAACTATTTATGTTGTTTTTTTTTTTTAATTGTATTTTTTTTTTCATAAAAAAAATGTATGTGGGTAATTTTTGGTGTGGGAGGGAAATTGCTAATTTTTTTTTTTATTAAACATGTATGTGGGTGCAGTTTACGATTTGGCCACAAGATGGCCACAGTGAAAAAAGTCCTGGATGCGAACGATCTCGTATCCAGGAACTAAAATGCTGGGGAAAAGTTTCCTGGGGGCAGAAATACCACGCTCTCTGGATAGAAAGCGTCGGTATTTCTGCGGGGAAGTTAGATCGGTGAATGGGAATTATATTCCCATTCACTGATCGGGTGGGCGGGCGGCAGGAGCGCGCGCGGGGGCGCCCGACCACGCGCACCAGCCGGCGGCAGCAGCAGTGCCTATCTGGACGAGAAAGCTCGTCCAGATAGGCCGAACTGGTTAATTTGTAGCATCATTTTGTCAAAGGTCTGGGGTGATTGAAGATTGCCTAGGGGTACACCCCTGACACAACCTAAGCAGAGTAATCCCGACTTCTTAACAAAATTTTGTACCACATGCCCTTTTTCCCCACAGTAAAGACATAAACCCTCCTGTCTTACTCTCTGCCTCTCAGGATCAGATAACTTAGTGTGACCCAGCTGCATGGGTTCATCAGAGGGTGTAACAAGACAGGAAGTTTGCATGGAGGATCGTAAAAATGACCGAGACCGGCTCTGGTGATGATAATGGATTCTGCGGTCAATTTTAATAGCCAAGGAAATGGCTTCCTCCAGGGTGCAGGGTTCAGGGTGACCAATCAGGACTTCAGACACTCTATCAGACAACCCCAATAAAAATTGATCCAGGAGGGCAAAATTTTCCCACCTAGAGGCACTAGCCCACTTATGAAATTCCGCAGCATAATCCTCCACAGAACTATGTCCCTGATGGAGGTTGCGGATCTTGCGTATAGCAGTGGCAACTGTATCTGGATCGTCATAAATAACAGCCATGGCCTCAAAGAAATTATTGACAGAATTCAAAGCCTCATGATCAGGTGGTAAATTGTAGGCCCAAGTTTGGGAATCACCCTACAAGAGTGTTTTAACCAGGGTGACCTTCTGATGCTCATTGCTGGAGGAAATGGGTCTTACTTTAAAGTAGGATAGACAACGACTCCTGAAGTTGCGGAAATCGCTTCTATGTCCGGAAAATCTGTCCGGCAATGGCATTTTAGGCTCAGATACTGGGTGAGCCAGTGGAGCAGTTTGAACGTGCTGCTGCGGCTGCAGTCCGCGAACAGCCTGGGACAAACTGTCCAACTGTTGCTGTTGGTTGGTAATGGTACTGCTTAGGTTACCAGCCACCAACGTGAGAGCTTGCACTTGTTTGCAGAGCTCTTCCATATTGATATTGGTCTGCTCTAATGTAACGATCTGCTAGTGTGTGAGCACCAGCAGACAGACAAATATCAGACGTTCCCTCAACGGGAATTGTCTACAGACAGTGTGTAACGATCTACTAATGTGTGTGGGCACTAGCAGACAGACAATAAATAGACTTTCCCTGAAAGTCTTACATACAGTGACAGTAGAAGGCAGTACAAACAGATATATATAGAATGGTCAGGCAAATCGAGTCAGCAACAGATCAAATTGGTCAGGTACAAAATCGGCAGGCAGTAACAAAGTGAGTAATCAGGCCGAGGTCGGCAACTGGTCAGATAGGCAGAGGTACAGAATCGGCAGGCTAAATCTAAGTGAATAAACAGGCAGAGGACGGCAACAGATCAGATTGGCAAGGTACAAAATCGGCAGGCAGAGAGTAGTCAGAAAAACAGGCAGAAGTCAATACACAGGTAAAACAATATATAATAACTGAGCTAGTATGGAATCCCCGGGGTCCTGCCGGTTCAAGCCACACACGGAACTAAGGTCTGAAGCCTTCACTGTGAAGTGTTAGCTAGAGTAGACAGTGAGCAAGTGTCAGAACAGAGCTTAAATAGCCCGGGTAAGCAGGAGAACACGCCCCCAAGCTGCTTGGCCAATCAGGAACCAGAGGTGGAGTCCTGCATGTCAGCTGACAGCTAGTCAGCTGACCCGCTTCTTTAGAGCATAAGAGGAGCGAGGCTGACAGCCCGTGCGTCCACCCTCTTTTACAGTCTGAGTATCATGCGGCCGGATTCCTACAGGCATGCTGCTGACATCATCCCTGCCAGTGCGGCCGGCTGCACCGGAAGCACCAGATACGCTGCCAGTAGAGGTAACAGCAACTGAGCTGGTAAGCGCAGGATTACTGACAGTAAGGGGGAGGAGGATGGATGAGGCAGTGACATTTTGCCTCTGATTACATTGTGAACAGATAAGTAAATAAGGGCTATAGAATGTTATAAGCTTGTCTGAATAGGTGTGTTTTAAGAGTGCGTTTTGAAGATGTCCAGGTTTGGAGCATGACGTAAGGGCTGTGGAAGAGAGTTCCAGATAAGGGATGATGCTCGTATAAAGTCCTGGAGGCGAGCATGAGAGGAGGTGATTAGCTTAGAGGCCAGGAGAATTTCTTGGGGGGGGGAGCGAAGGTTGCAGGAGGGACAATATCTAGAGATTAGTGAGGAGATGTATGGAGGGGACAACTCGTGAAGGGCTTTGTATGTTAGAGTCAGGAGTTTGAACTGGATCCTCTGGGTAATGGGTAGCCAGTGGAGAGAACGACACAGTGGGGCTGCATCGGAAGAGCGCGTGGAAAGGTGAATGAGGCGGGCAGCTGAATTTAGAAGGGATTGGAGAGGTGCTAGCCTGTTTTTTGGTAGACCACAGAGCAGGGTGTTGCAGTAGTCCAGATTAAGGCATGTACAAGCATTTTGGTGGCCTCTTGTGTGAGGAAGGGATGGATACGGAATATATTTTTGAGCTGGAAATAGCAGGTGGTGGTTAATGAGGCAATATGAGGTTTAAAGGAGAGCTCTGAGTCAAGTATAACCCCCAAGCAGCAGGCCTTAGTGGTCGAGGTTATTGGGGTGTTGTCTACAGTTATGATTGCAATTGGTGGGGGTGTAGATAGCGATGGTGGAAAAATCACAATTTCCGTTTTACTCATGTTGAGTTTGAGGAAGCGGGAGGACATGAATGCGGAAACAGCACATAGACCGTTGGGGACTCTGGACAGTAGTGATGACAGGTTGGGAGCTGAGAGATAGATTTGGGTGTCATCCGCATAGAGGTGGTACTGGAAGTCAAAAGAGTTAATTAGTTGTCCCAGGCCACAAGTGTAGATTGAGAAAAGTGGCCCGAGAACCGAGCCTTGAGGTACACCAACAGACAGTGGGCGTGGGGAGAAATTGGTGTTAGAGAAGGACACAGTGTAATAAGAGCGTCCAGAGATATAAGAGGCAATCCAGGAATGTGCTTGTCCCTTGATTCCTAAAGATGACAGCGTCTGGAGAAGCAGAGCATGATCAACCATGTCAAAGGCAGAGGAAAGGTCAAGGAGTATTAGAATGGAGAACTGGCCTTTGGATCTAGCTACCAGTAGGTCATTAGCAACTTTCGTGAAGACAGTTTCAGTGGAATGGTGTGTACGGAATCCAGATTAAAAGGGGTCAAGTAAGGAGTTTGTAGAGAGAAAGGCAGACAATTCTGAATGGATGTGAGGAAATGAGCGAGGAGAAATAAGACTGCTTAGCAGAGGTGAGGGCATCCCTGAGCTCCTGCATAGTTTGTTTATAGTGATGAAAGATCTCTACAGCAGTGCTCTTTCTCCAGAACCTTTCTGCCACCCTGGAGTGCCTTTTCAGCTGTTTGATTGGTTCAGTGATTTAGGGCTGCCAGTTAGTTTGCCCTGGGGCGAGCAGCTGAATTCATTGCAGAGGAGACTACACTAAATAAGTAACTGGATGCTGCCTCAGGGTCAGTGTAGGTAGACAGAGTACTTAGAGGTTGCAAGGCCTCAGTCAGGGAATTCAGATCCAGGTTGTGGTAATTCCTGCGCATGACCGTATGGTGTAGTGTTGGAGGAGTTGACGGTAGAGAAGAATTGATTGAGAAAGAAAGAAGGTTGTGGTCTGAGAGGGGGAAAAGAGTGTTATGGAAGCTTGAAATAGAACAGAAGTGAGTAAAGACAAGGTCGAGAGTGTGGCCGTCTTTGTGGGTGGGAGTGGAGGACCATTGGGAGAGGCAGTGGCATCTCTAGGGGCGGGCGCAGGGGGTGGGGCGCTCTGGGTGTCATCATGGAAAGGGGGTGACACTCGGGCAGAAGTCCAGTGATTGCAGGTAAATGTAGTGAAGACGCAGGGAGGAGGGTCCAACTCCATTCCTCCTTCCCTCACCACTCGACAAAGGAGAGGGTCCTTTGCAACATGCACGGGCAGCCTTATACAGTAAGTCTCTATCACCCGACCGGCTGCTACTGATGTACCCTCCGTATTGAATCAGTGCAGGCAGAAATGAATGTACACCATCCATCCACCAGCCGGCTGCTTTCGCTACACGGGACGTGCAATGAGAGAAGGCGAGAGAGTGGTCGGCTTGTGATGAGGATGGACGGTGTACTCTTCATTCCTTCCTGCACTGATTCAACATGGAGGGAACATCAGGAGGAGCCGAGCAGGTGATAGAAACAAATCAAGCCGCAAGATGCGCTCTGCAAATGGGGGAGGTCAGTAGAGAGGGAGAATAACTTGATCTTCTTGTGAGTGCGGTGCACGGGGAGAGCGGAGTAGGGAGTCCTGACACCAAAAGCTAATGCAGCTGAGCTGATCAAACTCTCCCACTCCCACAGTAGCTGTTCCATGCCGCCCGAAGTTCAGCAAGGATGCACATATACAGCACACATTAGTTAACAGCACACATGGTTAACAAGGTGAGTGCTGAACTATTTATGACTCACTGGGGGGCTCTTAGTGCAGCCTTATGGATCCCCCTCCCCCACAATGATGCTTTTCCTGAGCAACAGGCTAAGTGCAGGGGAAAAACATATAGAAGCCACAATGCAGGGAGCTGGATGTTCAGATGTCTGGTACTTATAGCTGCAGCTCCTGACTATCCCTTCAACTTTTATTGGAGAGATAAAACAGAGAAACCGAGAGCCCAATATAGTGTGGTATGTATTGGATCAGGGAGAATTAGTGTGGAGTAAGTATTATACTTACAAACATGGGTTACCGTTTAGGCAACCACTATATAGGCAGGTGGGGAGATTAGACCTGTCCCCACTCAGGATTAAGATGTCGCTCTCTGAAGAAGAAAAGGAGGGTTTGTCACCCTTCCAACCACCAAGGGTGGATATCTTGACAAGTAGATGTACAGAGGCGCCAAAAGGATAAAATATGCTAAAATGTTTGAAATATTCGGGTGGCGGCGGTGGACCGGCCACTCAGAAATGAGAACAGAGGCGCTATTCATGACCTTGAGACTGTACTGTGTACTCCTGTCTGTTTGTTGCCTGGGGAGGCGGGAATATACCCGTAAAACGCGTTGCGGTTCTGTTCATGGAGTATGTGAATAAATTGTCTTTATCTTAAGCGACAGCATCGAGTCTATTTCTGAGTGGCCGGTCCACCGCCGCCACCCGAATATTTTAAACATTTTAGCATATTTTATCCTTTTGGCGCCTCTGTACATCTACTGTTCAACTTTTATTGCTCCTCCATCCTGACTTCTCAACCCCCTACCCTGACTGACCCTTTCCTCATCCTCAGCAGGCTGCAGCCAGTCACCTCTCTGCCAGTCTTTCCCCTCACCTTCAGCAGGTTGCTCAAATTTCTCTTCCACTCTCACCTCCTCTACTTCCACCTCTTTCTGCCACCCTCTACTCTCCTGCTGTCACCCTCCCTTGCTCCCACCTTTCTGCCACCCTTCCCTTGCTTGCTGACCCCCTCTCACCTTTCTGCCATCCTCCCCTCTGGACCCCTCTCTGCCACCCTCCCCTTCTGTCAACCTTATACCACCCTCCCCTGCCCTGCTGACACCTATCTGCCACCCTCCCCTCCTGTTACCTCTATACCACCATCCCCTGCTTGTCACCTCTCTACCAACTTCCCCTCCTGTCACCTCAATGCAAGCCTCCCCAGCTTACCCCTCTCTACTGCCCTCCCCTCCTGTCACCTATCTGCTATCCTTCCCTGCTGTCACCTATCTGCCACCTTCTACTCCCCTTCTGTCACCTCTCTGCTGATGGGTGCATCCAGTTCATTGGGCAAGCTAACTAACTGTACATAGTCATGTCACTGACTGTCCTCAGAGGAGCTCACGGTCTAATCCTACCATTGTTATAGCCTAATGTCCTACCATATTTCATTATGTATTTATATAGCACTGACATTTTCTGCAGCACTTTACATGGTACATAGTCATGTCACTCATTGTCCTCTGAGGAGCTCACACTCTAATCCTACCATAGTCATAGTGTAATGTCCTACCATATTATTATTATTATTATGTATCTATATAGCAATGACATCTCCTGCAGCACATTACAAAGTACATAGTGTCACTGACTGTCCTCCAGGGAGCTCACAATCTAATCCTATCATAGTCATAGTCTAATGTCCTACTATATTATTATGTATTAATATAACACTGACACCTTCTGCAGCACTTTACCAAGTACATAGTCATGTCACTGACTGTCCTCGGAGGAGCTTACAGTCTAATCCTACCATAGTCATAGTCTAATGTCCTACCATATTATTATTAGTATGTATTTATATAGCACTGACATCTTCTGCAGCACTTTACAGAATGCATAGTCATGTCACTGCCCTTGCTCAGAAGAGCTCATTATTATGTATTTATTCTCCACAGTGCTTTACAGAGTACATAGACATTTCACTCGGAGCAGTGGTGCTCACCGCCAGGTCGTGATCACGCTTACGCGTGGATTCACGACCATTTTGACGCATTCCGCCTCGGACACGAAAATCCGTGAATAGATTTTCAACCACGAAAATCTACTTCGGCTTCGCGTGAATGCGGACAGAAATCCGCATTCACGCTCGTGAAACCCGGTGCTGAAGTCGTGGTTTGCGGAAATGAGTCAAACTATGCGGAAGTGACACATTGCAGGCCAATCAGAGTGCCCCAGCCAGGCCCTAGCAACCAATCACAGGAGGGGAGCTATGCCCTCCCCTCCTGAATATAAAGCGGCGGCCATGATGGAAAAGCTCTGTCCTTGCTAGACTGTGGTGCTGAGAGGATTATCTCCAGGCCATTGTTGTTGTGAGCAAGTGCATTTATTGTGTTAAAAACAAAGCGTTTTTTTTGCTAACACTGCTCTTATACTGTACACAGTTAGCTAGTCAGTGAGTGATTTCTGTAGTTAGTTGTAGTCAGTGTAGTGTAGTGGGAGTGTGGGAGTCTAGTGATTATTTAGCTGTGTGTAGTGCTGTGCAGGCAGGTTCAGTGCTGCAGTGTAGTGGGAGTGGGGATTATCTGTGTGTAGAGTGCAGGCAGGCAGGTTAGTGCAGCTGCAGTGTTCACTTGTATATTCCAGTGACAGTTATACACTTGTACTATTTGCAGGCAGCCAGTCACACCGCCGGCGCCGCCACTCTCTGCCAGCGCTGTTCATTCATTCTGTCAGTGACCTTGTGCCGTGCCCAGTGCCCACTGCTCGCTCGCTCGCTGGCATATGAGCATCTCATTACACAGTGTGACATCCTTGTGTGCCCACTGCATCCTTCAGTGACCTTGTACTGTGCCCACTGCATCCAGTGATTCATTACTAGCAACATGTCTGGCAGGGTTTCGCGGGGTGAGAGGAAAGGGAGTTCAATTGCCTCAGCCACTTCTGGGACTGCTCCACGTCCAGGGAGAGGACGCCCAGCTGTACGTGGTCGTGATGCAGCAGAAAGGGGGGCAGCAAAGCCTGGGCCGAGTCAGCGGACGCCATTGTCCAAATATTTTAAAGTTTCTGGTTCCCGTGTGGTGGTTGAGTAAATGGAACCTGACGTACTCATGGACATCATGACTTCCTCCCAGACCTCTACTGTGAGCACCACTCCAAGCAGTAGCAGCAGCAGCCAACATCCCACGCTTGTTGTGACATCCACCCCAGCACCCACTGGTCAGCAGCCCTCCCAGGATGACAGCGTTCTGTCCCTCAGTCCGGCATCTGGGAACCTGCTGATGCAAGAAGCTCAGCACTTACTGGGGACTGATGTGGCAGAGATTGAGATCGGGCCACAATCACAAGCGTTGTTGAGTTCTGGTGATGAAGAAGAGGGGTCTGTGTCTGGGGATGTAGGGACAGAAGAGGAGGCGGGGGAGTCAGAGGAAGAGCTGGATTATGATGATGCTGCTGATGATGACAACGTTGTGGACCCTAACTATGTGCAGCCTGCTGAGTCCGTGGAAGAATGGTCAGAGGCAGAGCAGGATGACGAGTCACCTCGGCCTAGGCAAGGATATCGCCATATGTCAGGCAGGGGCAGGGGCATCTGCAGCAGTGGGCATGGAGGAAGTAGACAGGACACTGCTTCAGCCGGCACCACCACCATGCAACCCCCGGCAACTACTACCACACATTGCTCCTCTGCACCCTCTGCTAGTGGGGGCCGCAGTAAATTAAAGTCACCAGTGTGTGATTGCTTTGAGGAATGTACTGATGACAAAAGGTATGCGGTGTGCAGGTTATGCAGCAAAAGATTGAGCCGTGGGAAAAGTCTGAGCAAGATGGGTACCTCATCCCTCCAGGGCCACCTGAGAAGCCGCCACTGCCGCGAGTATGCAGACTTTAAGAGGAAGCAGGCACTGCTGGCAGGGGTTCCTGAGAGCAGAAGGCCCACCAGCGCAGCAGCATCCTCCCTCCCTCAGAGTCGTGAATCCCCCACAGCAGCAGCAGTAGTAGCACGCAAGCGCTCTTCCACCTCGGCTGCTCAGGACACAGACATTGAGGCTGGCAGCCAGTGTTCGTCTCTCTCCTCCGTCTCCCCTGCATCCCAGCGTCGTCAGACCCTGCTGAGCGACACCTTTCAGGGTCTGACCAAGCCTCTGCCTCCAAGCCACAGGCGGATCCGCAAACTAAATGGCTTGCTGGCCCGGGCCATGGCATCACAGCTGCTTCCCTACTCCCTGGTGCAGGAGGGGAGCGCCATGCGGACGCTGCTCCAACTTGGCATCCCCGAGTGGCAAGTCCCCAGTCGCCACTATTTCAGCAGGAGCGCGATCCCAGCACTCCACAAGTTTGCGGTGGAAAACGTGGCCCGTTCCCTGGACTACTCTGTGGGCAAGCGGGTCCACGTGACCATGGACTCGTGGAGTAGCAGATTTGGGACGGGTCGCTACCTGTCCTTTACGGCCCACTGGGTGACACTGATGGAAGGGAGGGAGGACAAGAGCGCATCAGCCCAGCTAGTGGTGCCACCACGCGGAATCAGGGGGGATGCAGAAGGGTCCTGTCACGACACTCCCTCAGCACCCGGAAAGCAAGCCCGCCTCGGCAGCAGCAGCGCCAAGCCTCGGCACTGCCAAGCCCTTTTAAAATTGGTGACCCTGGGGAAGGAGAGGCTTACGGCCACCAACGTCCTGGCCGCCCTCAGGAAGCAGGAGCGGAGGTGGCTGACCCCCAGAGGCCTGGAAGTGGGGTATGTGGCAGCCGATAACGGGGCCAACCTGGTGGCAGCAGTGCAGCAGGGAAACCTCCAGCACATCCCCTGCTTGGCCCACGTGCTCAATCTTGTGGTGCAGCGCTTCTTGCGCACCTACCAGGGGATGAGCGAGCTGCTGCAGGATGCCCGGGCGGTGGTACGCTTTTTCCGCCTGTCAGCCACTGCCTCTGCACTCTTGTCCACCTTACAGCAGCAGTATGGAAGGCCACAACACCGGCTGATCATCGACATGCCAGTTCGCTGGAATTCGCCATGTTGGAGCGGCTGTGTCAGCACAGGCTGGCTCTTAGGGCCTACATGCTAGACCCAAGTGTCCCCAGCAACCAGCAAGTCCCCATGATTACTGCCACTCAGTGGACACTGATGCAGCAAGTATGCCTGGTGCTGAGTCCCTTCCTGGAGGCAACCAAGATGGTCAGTGAGGAGCGGGCCTCTGTGTGCCAGTGGGTGCCCTTGGTTTGTCTACTGGAGCAGGCAATGGACAATTTAATTGAGCGTGGGGATGAAGCCCTGAGGCAGTTGGAAGAACAGGAGCAGATGGCAGCACAGTCCAGCTCAGAGGAGGGCTCACAGCAGGTAGTGGAAGAGTTGGAGGTCCCTAACCTGAATGAGGAGGAGGAGGAGGAGGAGCAGAGTGCAGCAGGCGTTGTACGTGGATGGCGGTTTGAGGAGGACAACGACATGGCACAGGAAGAGGACAGGCATGCGTTATGGGACAATGGCGAGGACGAGGAAGATCTTGCTGGCAGTGCACATGTTGCGCTGCCTTCGCAGGGACCCCCGGGTGATCCAGATGCGTTCAAGGGAGGACATCTGGATTACCTTGATGCTTGATCCCCGTCTGAAGGGGAAGCTGGGAGACTTAATGACGCCATCCACCACCGAGCAACGCACAAGGGAGTTGAAGGAGGCCCTTGTGCGCAGACTACTGGAAGCATTCCCCCAGCCTTCCACCCCCACTGTAACTGCTCTGCCAAGCCAGCAAGAGGTGCCTGCCATTGCCACTAGCAGCACAACAACAACCAACAGCAGCAGCAGCAGCAACTGGCGCCCCGGAGACCTGAAGAGCCTAAGCAAGAGCCTGTATGCAGTGCAGCAGCCCAGAACAGAGGTGCCCGCCACAGCATCCACCACCAACCAGCACAAGCAACGACTGACCACCATGGTGTCTGACTATATGGGGTCATCCAGCGGGCTCAATGACACCGACAGCCCCGTGGACCCCTTGGGGTACTGGGTCAAGAGACTGGACATCTGGAGCGAGCTTTCCCAGTACGCCCTGGAACTCCTCTCCTGCCCTCCTTCCAGTGTCCTCTCAGAGAGATGCTTTAGTGCGGCCGGTGGCGTGGTCACAGAGAAGCGCTCTCTGCTCTCCCACGCCTCTGTGGACAAACTCACCTTCCTGAAAATCAACCAGGCTTGGGTGGAAGGTGAGTTCCTGGCCCCTATTGTCGGACACAGGGGGACATGAAGTGGCTGCTGCATGTGCTGTTGTTAACTATGCCTGCCTTTATAAAGACATTTACTACCTGCCTAGTGCCTACCTTGGTTAATTTTTTGGTGTTATGGTACTACTACCAGTAAGTTGCCATGGTCCTCCTTCTGAGCTGCTGAACTGACCGCCCGCTTTGTCCTCCTGACTCAGTCGCTACTACACTCTGCGTTCACACTGCCCGGGTCGCCGGGTGCATTTAATTTTTTGGCCAGCACTATGACGCTGTGCTACTACTACTGTGCTGCTGCTGCTGAACTGACCGCCCGCTTTGTCCTCCTGACTCAGTCGCTACTACACTCTGCGTTCACACTGCCCGGGTCGCCGGGTGCATTTAATTTTTTGGCCAGCACTATGACGCTGTGCTACTACTACTGTGCTGCTGCTGCTGAACTGACCGCCCGCTTTGACCTTCTGACTCAGTCGCTACTACACTCTGCGTTCACACTGCCCGGGTCACCGGGTGCATTTAATTTTTTGGCCAGCACTATGATGCTGTGCTACTACTACTGTGCTGCTGCTGCTGAACTGACCGCCCGCTTTGTCCTCCTGACTCAGTCGCTACTACACTCTGCGTTCACACTGCCCGGGTCGCCGGGTGCATTTAATTTTTTGGCCAGCACTATGACGCTGTGCTGCTACTACTACCACCAGTATGTTGCTGTGGTCCTTCTGTGCTGCTGAACTGACCGCCCGCATAGTCCTTCTCCTGACTCAGTCGCTACCACCACTGCACTCTGCGTTCACACTGCCCGTGTCCACTGACAACTCTGCTGCGATGTCATTGCTAATTGCTGCTAAAAAAAAATTACAAAAACCTCTCTGGAGCCTTTTTGCCGTCAGCCACTCATCCTCCTCCAGCGGTACCTTCGCCGCCAAGTGCCATTGGAACTCGCCTTCACCTCTTTGACTGCTTAACGCGTATATCCCTTTTTAAAACCACTTATTACCAATTAATAGCCCCATTTAAAGTGTTGATTTCACTTTAAAATCCATTTTCTCTAGAAAAAAAAAATTTGGGGGAATTTTTTATGTTGAAGTTATGTTGCCCCTTATCACCTCGATAATCCATGCTATTTGGGGGACTGTAGCATGTATGGGGGCTTTGTTATTAACGTTAAAAGAAAATCCGCCTCCAGGTGTGAATCCACGCGTGATTACGCCATTCACGGAAAAAAATCCGCGTGGTTGCGTGGACGCGACCGCAAATCCGCATGCGGCGGGGCCGAATGCGGATTTTTTTTTTCAACCACGCGGATTTCCGAATTCGTGGATGAGGCACATCCGCGCATCCCTGACTCGGAGTGCACAAACAAATCCCTACTATAGTAATTTTGGTCAGTGGTAGCTGTCACCTTGACTTTTTTGGGGGGGGGGTTGCTATCTGAATAATCAGCATCGGGTGTCAAGCACCCTAGGTACGCCACTGGGGAGAGGTCAAATGAGGAGGTGAGAGAGAGCAGTTTGGTGGCAGATGGGCAATTAGTGTCGATGGGTATATTGAAATCTCCAATGATGATAGAGGGTATATCAGTGGAAAGGAACTAGAGAAGCCATGCCAAAAAGTGATCTATGAAAGTAGAGGGTGGACTGGGCGGGCGGTAGATAACAGCAATCTGAATGTGGTATTGAGAGTAGAGATGGACAGCATGGACCTCAAAGGATGAGAGTGAGAGCGCGGGCAGTGGTGTGAGTGGCTGAAAAGAACAGTGTTCAGAGAGGAGGATCCCCACCCCGCCTCCATGATTGTGGCTATGTCTAGGGGCATGACTAAATTGTAGACCACCATGTGATAGAGCAGCTGGAGACACAGTGTCTTATGGAGTTAGCCATGTCTCAGTGAGCCCCAGAAAGGTGAAAGTGTTGGAGATAAACATGTCATGAATAAGGGCCAGTTTATTACAAACGGAGCAGGAGTTCCATAGAGTCCCAGATATGGGGAGGGGAGAGCTAGGAAGAAGGGGGATGTCAATAAGGTTGTAGGTGTTCTGGGAGGAGAGGTGGTGAGGTTTGATATTGGTGGAAGGAGTTGTAGTCTGAGCAGTATGAGGTCTAGGAGTGGGCCCTGGGTTTGGAGATATGTCCCCAGAAGCCAGGAGGAGTAGCAGGCAGAGCAGAGAGATGTGAGGGTAGGACTTGTGTGTGGGTGAGTTAGGTTTACTGAGAGCAGAGGAGGGGTAGTGTGAGCAAAAAAATAGGAATAGTTCATGGCTAGAGAGAAGGGGAAACGACAGCAGAGAGGGAGCAATGTGTATGGTGTTGCTGACAGTGGGAGGATGAAGTGACATTTGAATTTTCAGGAACAGAAAGCAAAAAGAAGTGGTTGAGAGAGACATCTTAAACATTCTGAAGTGGTCTATAGGGAGATCGATAGCTGACAGGAGGCAGGTGGAGTGTGTTTAGATACAGTGTATTCAAGAACAGAGGATGGCGCTCACAGTGAGTCCTCAGCCACCCTGCACACCCCCCGTGCAGTGGCGCCTGGACCGCTACAAGGTATTATGAAATTTATATATGAAAAACAAACAATGTGAACACTCATAAATGCATGAAAGGCCTGTCCACTATTTAAAACACATTCACATTAATTCCTAGCTACATGAAATTCCCCCTGAGGGCCACTGTGATACTCAACAGTGCTCCCCCAGCAAACTGGCACAGAGTCCACTTAAGGGTAGGCAGTCCCAGCAAACAAACACAGAGCCGTAATGATATATAGTCAGTCCCAGCAAGCAATCACAGAGCTGCAAGGCACAAAGTCCCAATTCCAGCCTATTTTGGCAGACTAAGGTTTCAGAAATATGTCCACTAATTACAAGATCCAATTTCCCTTCACAGCGATGTAGTTTCTAGATGGGCAGAACCGCCACCACACCCTATTGAGATACACTCACCAGATGTTAAGACCTGCTGGTTGGTCTAGTGAAGTTTTGGGACAGTTCCCGGGTCGTCCCCCACCTCTCTGGCTATATCTTCTATATAAGCTTCTGATGAATCACGGAAGTGACGAAACATGTAAGGCTGGGCTTAACGCGGAACTGAGTGTGGCCATACACGTGGATACGATGGGACCCTTACCACGAAAGGAGGACGAGTGCTGACCGAGCGCGCGGCAGTTGGAGGTCCACTAAGGGGAAGGGATATTCTTGCCAGCCGGCTATCTATTACGGGGGAGAGCCCGTGGAACAAAACTCTATGCTTTGTTGATATCCAGGAGTATGTAAGTGCAATGTGTTTTTAAAGTTTTTATTAAAGAGACGGTATCACACTATGTGAAGTTTTTTTATTGAGGTACTGACACCTAGGGAGATTTGTTAAGCATATTGGATACAGTCAGTGGATATAGCCAGAGAAGTAGGGGACGACCCGGGAACTGTCCCAAAGCTTCAGGTCACCACATCTGGTGAGTGTATCTCACTAGGGTGTGGTGGAAGTTCTGCCTATCTAGAAACTACATCGCTGTGAAGGGAAATTGGATCTTGTAATTAATGGGCATATTTCTGAAACCTTAGTCTGCCAAAATAGGCTGGAATTGGGACTTTGTGCCTTGCAGCTCTGTGATTGCTTGCTGGGACTGACTATATATCATTACGGCTCTGTGTTTGTTTGCTGGGACTGCCTGCTCTTAAGTGGACTCTGTGCCAGTTTGCTGGGGGAGCACTGTTGAGTATCACAGTGGCCCTCAGGGGGAATTTCATGTAGCTAGGAATTAATGTGAATGTGTTTTAAATAGTGGACAGGCCTTTCATGCATTTATGAGTGCTCACATTGTTTGTTTTTCATATATAAATTTCATAATACCGTGTAGCGGTCCAGGCGCCACTGCACGAGGGGTTTGCAGGGTGGCTGAGGACTCACTGTGAGCGCCATCCTCTGTTCTTGAATACATTGATTGGTTGATACAGAGGGGTGATATAGGGAATATATTACTCCATTTCCAGCACGAAGTGTGTTGCTTTTATTGTGTTTAGATACAGGAATTGCAGAAACATGCAAGCATATGGGGAAACGGATAAAAAACAGTTATGCAGCAAACCATGTGACCGACGTGCAGAGTCTCCTGGCAGGTTCCTCTGTTCCCTTCTGGTTCAATTCTGGTCTAATTCGGGTCTTTTGCTGTGTACTTCAAATCAAGGGTGCTTGGATAGTACTTTTTAAAACCCGAATTGATTAGAATCCGGATACCCAGATATCCGGATCTGGTTCGGATACCCGAATCTGACCTTTTAGATATCCGCGTGAACGCGGATATCCAGACACATTATCCGCGGATATCCGACCTATTTGGATATCTGGATAGAAAAAACGGAAGTGCCCTTTAAATAGCTTCCAAAACGTTTTGGAAGGTAAAAAACCACCCTCCTCCTCCTGCTCCTCCTCCTCCAGGGTCCTTATTACACTTTCTCTTACAGGGCTATGCAAACCGTTTTGCCCATGCGATAAAGTGAGGTGCAAAAATGAAATCATGCCTAGTAGAGGATGGTGTTGATCCATCGACCTCTGGGTTATGGGCCCAGCACACTTCCGCTGTGCCACTCTGCAGTCTGCTTACATTTGTATACAATCCTCAAGTTTAAGAAGGCTACATTAGTTGAAATAGTTACACTACAATCTATGCTACAGCAAGGCCCTAATGACACTTTTTCTTAAGGAGCTATGGCCGCCGATTGGCCCATGTGGTAAAGCAAGGTGTAACAAACAAAGTACACCTAGCAGAGAATGGTGTCAATCCATCAACCTCTGGGTTATGGGCCCAGCACGCTTCCGCTGCACCACTCTGCTGCCACACAGTGAATGCTTCGTTGTAGGAAAAAGTGGCGTTAAACTTCTTGGAGCAGACTTACTTCTTCCCTCCAAAAGACACACATACATCCCCATAAAATCATTTAGCAGCAGCTGCATGCACAGTCTCTGTGGTGCAATTGGTTAGCGCATTCGGCTGTTAACCAAAAGGTTGGTGGTTCAAGCCCACCCAGGGACGGCCTTGCCTTTTGTGTTCAACAGTTGTCCGAAGAGAACCCCAGATAGCCATTTAGCAGCAACTGTGTGCACAGTCTTTGTGGTGCAATTGGTTAGCGCATTTGGTTGTTAATCGAAAGGTTGGTGGTTCAAGCCCACCTAGGGATGGCCTTGCCTTTTGTGTTTTGTGAAGGGAACTAATGTACCCTAATTAAACTTGAAGATTGTATACAAATGTAAGCAGACTGCAGAGTGGTGCAGCGGAAGTGTGCTGGGCCAATTCCTGGCCAATGAATGTGAGCTTGCTTTTGACATCCTACAAACCCCTAGAAGACGAGGTGGATGGAGAGATTTTATCTTTGTAATCAGTTTTGGATCCGGATATCTGCAATATCTACGGATATCCAGGTATTGCGCCCAAATATCCGCAGATAGCTATCCGGATTTAAAAAAAAAATCCAGAATCCAAATCAGATAGTGTAAAAAAGTTCGGCTATCCGGGTTGCCCGGATATCTGGAATCCGAATGAGCATCCCTGCTTCAAATTATACACTTAAGATTAATGCACATCTGACCAAGGTCGTATCTGACTTAGAAACTAGATGAAATAGACAGCAGAAGGGATGGAGATGAGTGCTGGAATGAGGATCTGATGTGAATGGCCAGGCATGGGCTGTGGGAGGCTGGGTCAGTCTACAGACATGCAAATGATGACTAATTAATTAAGCACACATTGCAGCAATAAGGCCTGGCACCAGGAGATGGTCACAATTATGTATGCGTACCATAAAGTTAAAAGCAATGGAGGTAAAAGTTGAACATAAGCGAGAATTGTTTGATTGCAGAGAGAAGTTGCATGAAGAGAGATATGAAATCAGATGCAGATCATATGCGTACCATAAAGTTAAAAGCAATGCAGGTAAAATTTGAACATAAGCGAGAATTGTTTGCAGAGAGAAGTTGAATGAAGAGAGATATGAAATCACATGCAGATGCAGATCATATGCGTACCATAAGGTTAAAAGCAATGCAGGTAAAAATCCAATATATATGGGATTGTCAAAATTGTCAAAAAAAATTTTTTTGCGACACACAGCTAGCACTTTGCTAGCTGCGTGTGCATTCCGATTGCCGCCGCTACCCGCCAATTAGCCGCCGATCGCCTCCCCTCCCCCCAGATCCCGTGCGCTGCCTGGCCAATCAGTGTCAGGCAGCGCTGAGGGGTGGATCGGGACTCCCTTTGACGTCACGGCGTCGGTGACGTCATCCCACCCGTCGCCATGGTGAGGGGGGAAGCCCTCCAGGAAATCCCGTTCTTTGAACGGGATTTCCTGATCAAAGATCGCCGGAGGCGATCGAAGCGGGTGGGGGGATGCCGCTGCACAGCGACTATCATGTAGCGAGCCCTAGGCTCGCTACAGGATTTGACATAAAAAAAAAAAAAACCACTGCTGCGCTGCCCCCTGGCGGTTTCTAATAGACCGCCAGGAGGGTTAAAGGGGCGTATGCATACGTTATAGCTCTCACAGTTGTCTCCCCTACCCCTTAGGAGATGTGGGCACCTGCCCATTTATCCCCTGTCACGTTATCATTGCCAGCATTCGATTTTGTGGCACTGGGACACTCCCATATATTTTAGAGCAGTCCTCCCTCTTATACTGTTACTGAGAACCACATGATTACTCTCCCTGCAACCCCCCCCCCCTTTTTGACAATCCCATATATATTGGAATGAGTTTTAGAATGTGCTCCTCCCCAAAGGTAATGTAAAAAGATTTTACTATAAATTTGCCATATATGACAGCTTCTGCAGGCACTATAGCTGCAGCATGTTTTATCTTTGAAACAAGAACTGGTCATTAATAGAGATGTTCGCTGGATTCCGCGGAATTAACAATTCCGTGATTCCGGCCGAAATTTGATGATTCTGTTCCGTTGTGACGGAACAGAATTGCTATATCACTATGGCGGAATTTTTTTTTTTCCCCACCGAACTAATTTCTACTCAACAAACTCCCTCCCTCCTCGCCCCTCCTCCTGGAGGGAGGAGGGTCTTGTCTTCCAGGGAATTGAAGGATTTTAAAAGCCAGCTTACATACCTTGGCTGGGAATCGAACCCAGGTCTAGTGCTTGGTAGGCAGCTCTCTTCACCACTATACCACCACCAACACTACATGCTGAAACCAGCCTAGCATGTACCATTATGATATATCCAAGAGAAAAATGAGCTTGCTTAGGGATTTGTAGTATGTCAAAAGCCAACTCACATACATTGGCCAGGAATATACGAGACGAGACTAAAGGATTAAGGGAACAGTCAATAGGTTGTATGGGCTTCCATTTAGCATAAATTAGGTTCCATTTGCGATTATTTAATTTTCTGCCGGTTTTCATAGCAATGGAATTCAGCGCTGACGGAATCCGTGAATTCCGGTGGAACGTAATTTGCTCTTTCTGATCATCCCTAGAGATGGCCCGAACCTCCGATTTTCGGTTCGCGAACCTACTGCGAAAGTTCGATTCGCGCGAACTTTCGAGAACCGCAATAGACTTCAATGGGGAGGCGATCTTTGAAAACTAGAAAAAATTATGCTGGCCACAAAACTGATGGAAAAGATGTTTCAAGGGGTCTAACACCTGGAGGGGGCATGGCGGAGTGGGATACATGCCAAAAGTCCCAGGTAAAAATCTGGATTTGATGTAAAACGGCGTTTTAATGGCAGAAATCACATTGAATGCTAAATTGCAGGTATAAAGTTCTTTCAAACATCTTGCACGTGTATACATCAATCAGGGAGTGTAATTAGAGTATTGCTTTACACTGACACACCAAACTCATGGTGTAACGCACAGCAAACAGCTGTTTGCGTAGTGACGGCCATGCTGGACTGGTGCGCACCATGGCCAGAGTGCAGGCCATGGCGGCTTTCAAGACCATATGGTCGCCGGGCTGTGGTAGCTCAATGATAGAACAACAGTGACTGTCCAGTTGATCAAATTTGGCCTGTCCACAATGAAGCAACAACCTTATTATCTTTGGTGTGCCACCCCCTGAGACACTCATATAGACGGCGGTCATTGCTTCATTGTGATACGCAAGCCCCTTCACCGCGGCAAGGTAATGATCATGAAGGGCAATGGGCACTTGTACATGCCTTTTGTTTTGTTGTTGCAGCTGCAGTGCAGCCAGAAAAATTATGCAGGCATGTACACGCACCAGAAAAATTAGTATAGCGGCCGCTGATAGCAGCGGCCTTAAAAATTCAGGAATCTGCCTGGAGTCCTGGACCCTGTTGGTGGTGGCGGAGAAGGCAAGCGGCCTGCAGGCAGAGATGCTGTGTGGCACTGGGGAGCGACTTCATTTGGGGCAGGCAGCCAGTCACACGGCGTGCAGGCAGAGATGCTGTGTGTGGGGACTGACTTAGTCTTCGGGAGGGCAGTAGCCTCATTCATTTTGATAAAGGTCAAGTACTGAAGACTTTTGTGACTTAGGCGACTTCTTTTCTCAGTGACAATGCCTCCAGCTGCACTGAAGGTCCTTTCTGACATGACGCTTGATGCAGGGCAAGACAGAAGTTGGATGGCAAATTGGGACAGCTCTGGCCACAGGTCAAGTCTGCGCACCCAGTAGTCCAAGGGTTCATCGCTGCTCACAGTATCTACATCCAGACTCAAGGCCAGGTAGTCGGCTGCCTGCCGGTCCAGGTGTTGGTGGAGGGTGGATCCGGAAGGGCTAAGGCGTTGGACTAAAGAATGTCCGCATGCCCGACATCACCATGAGATCGCTGGAGTGTCCTGTCCTTGCCTGCGTGGACGTGGGAGAAGGATTCTTGCTAGTGGTACCTTTATTGTGTTGTGCTGTGACATCACCCTTATACGCATTGTAAAGCATGCTTGCCAGCTTGTTCTGCATGTGCTGCATCCTTTCTGCCTTCAGGTGAGTTGGTAACATGTCCGCCACTTTGTGCCTCTACCAAGGGTTTAGTAGCATGGCCACCCAGTGCAGGTCATTTCCCTTGAGTTTTTTTATACGGGGGTCCCTCAACAGGCTTGACAGCATGAAAGACGCCATCTGCACAAAGTTGGATCCAGACGTACTATCCATCTCCTCTTTCTCTTCCTCAGTGACGTCAGGTAAGTCGTCCTCCTCCCCCCAGCCACAAACAATACCACGGGAACGTTGAGCAGCACAAGCCCCCTGTGACGCCTGCTGCGGTTGTTCTTCTGCCGCCGTTTTCTCCTCCTCCAAAGAAACACCTTCCTCATCATCCGAGTATGACTCCTCTTCCCCACACGACTCTTCCTCCTCCTGCCCCCTCTGTGCTGCCGCAGGTGTTGAGGAAACATCTGGTTCTGATGAAAATTGCTACCACAACTGTTCCTGCCGTAACTGTTCCTCTTCGCACTCCTCCACAGCTTGATCCACCACTCTACGCACGGCACGCTCCAGGAAGTAAGCGTACGGGATTAAGTCACTGATGGTGCCTTCAGTGCGACTCGCCAGGTTGGTCACCTCCTCAAACGACCGCATGAGCCTGCATGCATTTCGCATCAGTGTCCAGTTGTTGGGTCACAACATCCCCATCTCCCCAGATTGTGTCCTTTTACTGTAATTGTACAGGTACTGGGTGACGGGTTTCTCCTGTTCTAGCAGGCAAGAGCATGACCATGGTCAAATTCCAGAGAGCATGACCATGGTCAAATTCCAGTGAGTCGGGCTATCACATATCAAGCGTCTCACCAGCAAGTTGTTTCTCTGCTGAATGTCCGCAAAGCGTGCCATGGCCGTGTAAGACCGCCTGAAATGCCCACAAAGCTTCCTGGCCTGTTTCAGGACGTCCTCTAAGCCTGGGTACTTTGACACAAATCTTTGAATGACTAGATTCAGCACATGTACCATGCAGGATACATGTGTCAGCTTTCCCAAATTCAAAGCGGTAAGGAGATTGCTGCCATTGTCACACACCACGTTGCCGATCTCCAGCTGGTGCGGGCTCAGCCACTGATCCACCTGTTTGTTAAGAGCAGCCAGGAGAGCTGTTCCAGTGTGACTCTCCGATTTGAGGCAAAACATGTCTAAGATGGCGTGACACCGTCGTACCTGGCATGCAGCATAGGCCCTGGGGAGATGGGGCTGTGTAGCTGGAGAGCAAATCGCGGCACCAGCCGAGGAGGAGGAGGATGACCACAGCAAAGAGGATGTAGCCGGCGGAGAGGAGGTGGCAGGAGGCCTGCCTGCAAGCCGTAGAGGTGTCACAAGTTGGTCCGCTGCACAGCCATGTACTCCCTGCTTGTCAGTGGTCACCAGATTGACCCAATGGGCTGTGTACGTAATGTACCTGCCCTGACCAGACATCTGTGGTCAGATGGACCCTTGACCCAATGCTGTGTGCCAGAGATGACACCACTTGCCTCTCAACTTCACGGTACAGTTTGAGTATCACCTTTTTAGAGAAATAATTGCGGCCTGGCATCTTCCACTGCGGTGTCCCAATGGCCACAAATTTACAGAAGGCCTCAGAGTCCACCAGCTTGTATGGTAACAGCTGGTGAGCTAACAGTTCCGCCATGCCAGTTGTCAGACGTCGGGCAAGGGGGTGACGGGCAGAAATTGGCTTCTTCCACTTAAAGATTTCCTTCACAGACACCTGGCTGCTGTGGGCAGAGGAGCAGGAACCGCTCAAGGGCAGAGGCGGAGTGGAGGAGGGTGGCTGTGAAGGTGCAAGGGAGAAAGCGGCTTAAGATGCAGCACCTGAAGGAGGAAGAGGAGAAGGACGGTGGCTTTTCTTTTGTGTGCTGCTTTGCTCAGGTGCTCTTCCCATTGCAGTTTGTGCCTTTTCTCCATGTCCCTTCGTAAAGCACTTGTCCCTACATGAGTGTTGGCCTTTCCAAGGCTGAATTTTTGGAGGCAGAGACAACAGATGGCATTGCTCCGATCTGAGGCAGACGAATGAAAAAATTTCCAAACCGCTGAACCCCCCTGGAGTGATGGCACTATGGTGGCATCAGCAGCTGACGTTGAAGGGCATGTTGGCTGGCTGTGCATAGGACACTGCCACCAGCTGTTTCTGACGATGAGCTCCCCCTGCTTCTTCCAGGAACTAGTCTCCTCCTACTCCTCTCTGACTCCCCCTCTGAACTGTCCCCTTGGTCATCTTGTCTCTTAGGAACCCATGTGGGATCCGTATCATCATAATTATCATAATCATCCTGCCCAGCTTTGCTTGCCTCAGACACCTCCAAAACTGCACCAACAGCAGGTACTAAATCATCCTGCTCCTCACACATTACGTCCATAGTGTCGCCTAAGTCACACATATGAGGTGGTGTAACTTGCTTAGCGCCTTCATCTTGTTGTTGCAGTAGTGGCTGTGAATCAGTGATTTCACCACCAAATAACTCCTGCAAAGTGTCAAATGCAGCAGATGTGGTGCTTGTAGTAGTGCTGGTGGCTGCGGAAGATAAGGTGTTCTGTGTTAAATTGTCAACCACGTCCTGACAATCTTGGGAGTTGATAGCACATGCCTTTTTCTGAGCACTGTACTTTGGGCCAGGGCCACACGAAATCTCATCAACACGACCTTGCACAGACCTGCCGGGTGGCCTTCCTCTGGGTCTGCCTCTACCTCTTCCTCTACCTGTTTTGTCCATATCGGGGGGATGAAGTGAAAGGTATGCACTGACTTGACTAATACAATGTGCAGCCACACAGGTGCAGTTAACAGGTATGCACGGAGTGGTATATCACACTGCGTGCACTCACGTAGGTAGGTGGGTGCACTGAACACAACAGGTAGGTATATGCATTGATGAGGTGGGTGCACTCAACCCAACAGGTAGGTATATGCAGTGATGAGGTGGATTCACTGAACACAACAGGTAGGTATATGCAGTGATGAGGTGGGTTCACTGAACACAACAGGTAGGTATATGTAGTGATGAGATGGGTTCACTGAACACAACAGGTAGGTATATGCAGTGATGAGTTGGGTGCACTCAACACAACAGGTAGGTATATGCAGTGATGAGGTGGGTGCATTCAACACATCAGGTAGGTATATACAGTGATGAGGTGGGTGCACTCAACACAACAGGTAGGTATATGCAGTGATGAGGTGGATTCACTGAACACAACAGGTAGGTATATGCAGTGATGAGGTGGGTGCACTGAACGCAACAGGTAGGTATATGCAGTGATGAGGTGGGTTCACTGAACACAACAGGTAGGTATATGCAGTACTGGGTATTACAATGTGCACCTGTCACACACACAGGTAGTCACTGAATGTGCTGGGCCTGGCTGGCAGTGGCACACACACAGTATGAATTAGCAAGGCTGTCTATGCAACACAAGTGTCAGTGGGACACAGAGAAAAAAAATATATCACAAAAACAAGATTATCTCTCAAAAGAGCTGTTGTGGGGTGCTATTTTAGTAATAAGAAATTAGCAAGGAGCAAGCTAACAAGCCTACAAAAGCCTAACTAATCTTTCCCTATGAGAGAGTCTACAGCAGCTGTCCCTTCTCTAATTAGTGCAGGCACACAAGTGAGTGTAATGGCCGGCGGTGCCTGCCTTTTATAAGGGGGGGGGGGACTGGCTCCAGGAGGGAGTGTAGCCTGATTGGCTACAATGTGCCTGCTGACTGTGATGTAGAGGGTCAAAGTTGACCCTATTGGTGCATTATGAGGGCGAACCGAACTTCCGGAAAAGTTCTCCTTAGATGGCGAACGCGCACCACGGGAAGTTTGCCGGGAACTGTTCACCGGCCAACTGTTCGAGCCATCTCTAGTCCTTAATGTTTACATTTTCTATGCTATGTGCTTATGTGAATATGTTCAGCGTAAAAGCCATGTTGTTCTATATGACAAATTACATATTTGTTTTTGACTTTTGATGATTTTCATATATATATATATTTTTTTTTTTATTTTGTTTGTTTGTTGTTTTAACGCAATATCTGTATCATTTTTGAGTGCTACTGTGTGTTTTTTAAAGGCACGTTACTGACCTGAGGAAGTGGTTTTTTACCGTGAAACACGTTGTCGAGTGCATGAATAAATATTTTTGAACTTTTTATCAGCAACCTGATTTATATATCTAGAACAGGAACCCTAAAAGCAGTGGTGCTCGGATACCCCTTTTCAAAATCCGGATTGTCCCGGACCAGATACCCAGATATCCGGATTATGATCGCATATCCGGATATAAAAACCGAAAGTGGCCTTTAAATTGCTTTAAAAACTTTGTTTAGGGTAAATGAGGCATGTAGCATCATTATTTTTTAAAGGGGAACACTAATTGATGATGTTGGGACTTAAAATCCCCCCCCCCCCCCCCCCAAAAAATGGCTGTCAATTAAAATCAGGACTAGGTTCCAGGCAGCGGTCGTGCAGCCCACATTGTGTCCAAAGTCCAACTGCACAACTGGAACTGGAGCAGTTTTCAGCCCAGATACCTCCAAAAAATTACGCAGCAGTTGTGTTTTGGGTTAAATATAGGTGGTATCAGCACAGCAGCAATGGCCTGTGGCACCCTGGCGGTGGGAGCAGCAAAGGCAGCAGGAGCAGGGCAATGCAGCAGCAGCAGGTGTAACGTCTGCCAGGAGCATGCCGGACGTGGCACTTGGCAGTGGCACGTGGCACTTTGCACGTGGCATGTGACACTTTGCACGTGCCACATGGAAAGTGCCAGGTGCAAAGTGCCAGGTGCAAAGTGCCACGTCACGTGGCATTTTGCATGTGGCACTTTGCATGTGGCACTTTGCACGTGGCACTTTGCACGTACCACGTGCAAAGTGCCACATGCCAAGTGCCATGTGCAAAGTGCCATGTGACAGTCAGACAGCAGCGGAGAGGACACTAACTGTCGCACTTGCACTGCTCAGCAGCACAGCAGTTCTGTAGTAAGCTAACACAGTAGTACTACTACTACTCTAACAACTACTAGCACTGACTGCAGTACTACAGTACTAACTACACAATAACACAGTAATCCTATTCCCTAATCCCTAACCTAACCTATACTGTAGCTAGCTAAGGCTAATAGCTGGCAAGCAGGCAGCAGCTGGCCTGGTCTGTGCACAGCACATAGCAGCTGCCTGCAGCACTGGAGCACACACTCTGACTGTCACACAATGAAATCAAGCTAATTAACAATACAACAATAGTGTAGTGATAGTGAAGGGGTTAATCACTGAACAGCTTTAGGTTTACATTGTATACACACTTGCTAGGCCAGCAGCACGGGAGCACACACTCTGTCTGTCACACAATGAAATCAAGCTAATTAATGATTTAACAATAGTGTAGTGATTGTGAAGGGGTTAATCACTGAACAGCTTTAGGTGGTTTATCACTGTGTAAACACTTGCTAGGCCAGCAGCACTGGAGCATGTCTCTCAGTGTGCATTCACAAGCTAGGACGATAAGTCTCATCATGGCAGCCCTCCTTATTATACAGGGGGGCTGGCCAGGGTTCTTTTCTGTGATTGGGTGCCAGGGCTTAGACTGGGAGCCCTCTGATTGGCTCAATGAGGTCAGGTGGGGCTGGCCAAGGTTCCCCTCTGTAATTGGTTGCTAGGGCTTCTGCTGGGAGCACTCTGATTGGCTCAATGTCGTCCGGGACATCATACAGTATCTCAGTAGTCGGATTTCTCCGGATACCCACGGATATCCGCATTGCCAGCCAGCTATCTGCAGATAGCTATCCGGATTTCAGTAGAAATCCGGAATCTTGAAACAGATTCGGATAGCTGAAAAATGGTCGGATATCTGGGTTACCCGGATATCCGGAAGACGGATCAGCACCACTGCCTAAAAGGTAGAACACCACATAAGCTATTGTTGGATACTGCCTTTTGGAGATTTCTGTACACTTAACAACATTAGAAACGGTCACCTCCAGTTCTTACAGTACTTAGTATTTGCCCCTTAGTTTTAGGGGAGGATTGGTTTAAAAGGGTTTTCCCGTGAACCAGAGAATCCTTTTTTTGGAGCAGCGACCAGCATCATACCATACAAGGCCGATTGGGAACGGTAGTTCCCCACAAGCACTGACGAGTGGTTGCCTCACCCAACAACCCTTGTTTGTGAGTATACTTTTTGCCTTTTATATACTGTCCTGGTGACCTAACGATGTTACTCTAGATTGGGCTCCCGGCTCTCCCTCTGCTTTTTTCTCTACGATTTAACAGTGATCTTCATGGAGAGACATCTGCGACGTTAATCCGTTACGCAGAAAGGAGGCTGGTGGCAGACCACACTTTGGACAAAGTCTTGTGATGGATCTATTGGAAGATAGATCAGCACAGAGAGCCAAACTACTGGACCAGTTCAAGTTGTACAACTTTAGAACAGAAATGTCAGAACAATCGGATGAACCCACAGACACTAGTACAAGTCAGGTGACACCTGATCTGGGTCCTATATATTTTGCTCTTGAAAAACTTTTAAGTTTTTTCAATATTGCTGATATAGAAATGCAGGCGGTCTACATGGAGGAAAATATCTCTTCTGGTGTTCTGCGGGTTTTGACTGAGTCACCATTCCCCAATGACACAGGTTTTACCACAGAATGGTATGAGTATTTAGAGTGGTGCTCCAAGGGCATGATGGAGCGAATCACCAACAAACGTAAATCAATCGTTATTGAACAACAACCACAAATTCAAGAGAAGAAAGATACACTAACAAAGTTCTCCCACACTAACCAATACAAATCCTTTTCTCACATTCTTAACACCAAACGGACTGGATTTGAACTGGAAATTTCAGAAAACAAATTGAGTAAAATCAATCGGGATAGAAATATGTACCGTAATAACCAGCAAAGATCCCACAAACCAAAGAGGGTCCCCACACAAGTCCCTATTGATGCACATAATCAGGGTCCTCCTGCAAATACAGAAAATAATAATCAGGAATCCAATGCAGACCGTCCACGTATAGAACCGAGTAGACCCCCATACTCTAACCCACCCTGCCTGCCTGCCTTCCTATAGTGGCTGGATAGTGTTATGGTTAAAGGCTCTGCCTCTGACACAGGAGACCAGGGTTCGAATCTTGGCTCTGCCTGTTCAGTAAGCCAGCTCCTATTCCGTAGGAGACCTTAGGCAAGTCTTCCTAACACTGCTACTACCTATAGTGCGCGTCCTAGTGGCTGCAGTTCTGGTGCTTTGAGTCCGCCAGGAGAAAAGCGCGATATAAATGTTATTTGTCTTGTCAAAAACCTAGAAGGGTCTCCTACAAAGGTCCCAAGAAACAACACCAGAAGAATCAACCGAACTCAAGACCACAACCCAAACCAACGATACACTCTACTGAACTACACCCTAGGAACCCCATCCAGAGAATACAGGAACAGAAGCGGAGTCTGATTCCATCTGTCACCCCTCAGACACCAAAACCGAAAACCCAGAAATGAGGTGAACTATCAACAACACCACAAACGGAACCCAACGACTCGGAGGTATTCAGCACACCGATGGGGACTTATCCCTCCACCATCAAACTACGTGTACCTAATGCAGAAGAATCAATGACTACATCCCAAGCATTATTGGACCTGAGTATCTATGATTCACAACAAGAGGAATCCCTTATCATCAAAGAAATGAGCCCCCTACAGGCCCAGGATCTAACCGACACCTCCCCCCAACCGTCCACCTCCATCCAGGGATGCTCGGGTAGTACTTTTTACTACCCGCCCAGATCCGTGTACCCAGTTATTCGGATCCGATTCGGATATCCGAATTTCACATTTTTTTCTACCCGAGCAGAATTCGGATACCCGACGCTATTATCTGTGCTATCCGCCCGGATTCGGATACCCGAACTGAAAATCTATAATAAATACCTACTACACACTGAGTCCTGGGTTCTAATCACAGCTATGGTATGTAAGCTGTTTTGAAAAACTGCAATTCCCTACAGGATGATATAAGAGGATGATGGATGGATGGATGGATAGATGGATGGATGGATGGAGGAGGAGGAGGAGGATTTATTTAAAACTATGATCCGGGTAATTCGGTTATCCTCGGTGGTGAAATTATCTGCAGATAGCTATCTGGAATCCGGATCCGACCCAGATAATAGAAAAAGGTCGGATATCTGGGTTAATACGGGTACCCGAGATCCGAATGAGCATCCCTGCCTCCAACACGGTTATACACAATCGAATTAGATCCACCAAAATACCAAAACTAGACAAACGAACAAAGGAGGATCATCATTGATTGAAACAAATTCCTAAACTCAGATTCTAATCTAATGGGGAAAACATCCTCCTCTTCTTTTTTAGAGCTCCCGACAATTATGGGTGAAACACCACCACTATGGCCCAGGCCCAGGATACCGAACCCCACGGGAATATTGAGTCCACTCACAATCTCCTCCCCCATGAGACCTCTCAAAAGAGGGGCACCAAGCCCTGAAAAAGAGGTAGGAGAGGTGGCAAAAAGGGAAAACTGAAAGCTTTCAGTTTGACCAAGAGTCTGGGTCCTAAACAAGAATCAAGAAGATCAATCAATCTATCTAAACATGTATTGACTAAAGCAGAGAAACAGGTCCTCACTCAGCAAAGGCCACTCCTTCTGTCCAACAAAACCTCCAAATATGTATGAACTCTTTGTAGCTCTTAATGCCTTCACAAGGAAGCTCACGTTAAAAAAGGTACTTTGTAATGAAGAATCTTAAAAACAATCCATTGACTAGAAACAAACCAGTAACACCTATTATTCTGAACATAGAACAAAAAGACGAGAATATATTCATCGATCTTGAGGAATTACTTCTTGAGAAATATATACACACAGAGCTAAGGAGAAAGTCATCTTTTTATCTAACCAACCATAGAGGTCCCTACATAGAAAGCTTCTACTCACAGGTATTGAATGAATTAAAAAAAATGGAAACCAAAGGAGGTAAACGAAAACCTCACCAAAATAGAAAAGCAGACTGTGAAAGATCTCAAAGCAAATGAGAACCTAATTATCAAATCAGCTGACAAGGGAAGGGGTATAGTACTTATGGACAAACAAGATTACATCAAGGAGGCACATAGAATACTACAGGATGAGGAATACTATACTAATACTAGTACTAGAAAAAGATCCATCTGCAGAATACATGGAACTGATGAATAACCTGACTAAACAAGCCTTTGAGGAGGGGATTATTAATAAAGCAGAAAGAGACTATATTATCATCTCAAACCCACCGGTGGCACACTTTTATAATTTGCCAAAAATTCATAAATCTCTTGTTAATCCACCTGGACGTCCAATCATTGCTGGGATAGACTCCTTGAAGTTTCATTTATCAGAATTGATCGACATCCACCTTCCAGCTTTCGTTCAGAAATTATCCTCATATTGGAAGGATCCCACACAGCTACTGATCAAACTGAGAAACATTAAATGGAAGACCAGCTACAGATGGGCAACTCTAGACGTCTCCTCACTGTATTCAAATATCCATCACCACATAGGATTACAAGCAGTTTGGTATTTTCTGAATACAAACAATGATCTACCAATAAAACAAAGAGTCTTCATCATCCAAGCCTTATCGTTCATCCTGACACATAATGGGCTTGATTCACAAAAGAGTGCTAACTCGCGTGAATTTTCGCATTGCGCGTGATTGCAAATTTTCATGCGAAACGATAACGTTTTTGTGTGCAAACCCAAATTTTCGCGCGAAAACGATATCGAAAATGTGCGTTTGCACGTGAAAACGTTATCGTTTTGCGTGAAAATTCGCAATCGCGCGCAATGCAAACATTCGCACGAAAACGGCCGTGCTAACAGTTAGCTTAGCACTCTTTTGTGAATCAAGCCCCATTCGTTTGAATTCATGGGTACTACATACACCAAGGGGAACGGCGAGTTTCGCCCCCAGCTACGCTAACCCTACAATGGGCCTACTTGAGACCCTACTATTGGGACCAGATAACCCACACTCTAGACGTATCATGTTGTATAAAAGATACATAGACAATCTAATTTTTATCTGGGATAGAGATATCACATCTATCAATACCTTCATACAGTACCTCAATGGTAATGACTGAGGAATCTCATTTACAGCGAAATACAATGATGAGAAAATAGAATATTTGGATCTGGTACTCTACCATGAACAGTCAAACATTAAATCTATGAATCACTTCAAGACAGTGGATTCCAACTCTTACATAGATTTTCATAGCAGTCATTTTAAACCATGGAAAACAAATATACCATATGGTCAATTCTTATGGATCAGAAAAAAAACTGTACAAACCTAAAGACTTGCAGTGAACAAGCCAATATACTTACAAATAAGTTTAAAGAAAAACATTTTCCGAAAAAATTATTTTGGCAGCCAAACGGAAAGCAAGAGTAACTGAAAGGGAATCCCTCCAAAGAAACAAATCTCCTGAAACAGATAAAACTGCAGCAGTCCCAAGCTTTATAACTCAATACTCGACTAAGCATAAACTGATCAAAAACATTATCAAGAAACATTGAGCCTCATTACAAAATGACCCATTCCTACGGACAAACCTGGAGGAAAAAACAAATTGTGTGTTTCATAGGGCTAAGACCTTAAAAAAACACCTTGCACCCAGCAGACTTAGAACCACCAGAAACACCAATGGACCCGAGCAACCATCTAGAGGCACCGTTAGGAGATGCCAACAGTCCCAGTGCCTTTGTTGTCCCCGACTACAGCAACAACAACAGAATTTTACTTCAACAGCCACAGAAGAGACTTTTTCCATCATGAGTACGCCGTCCTGCTCAAGTGACTTTATCATTTATGTAATCACATGTACCTGTAAACTGCATTATGTGGGCAGAACTACCCAGTCCCTCAGAACACGTTGGGGACAACATCGGAGAAACATACAGAAAGGTGTAATGGATTGCGGAGACACCGCCGCGCGGTCTGACAGTGAGGCTGCTGTTTCCGCATTCAGACCGGCGGTTTCTCCGCAGCAGCATGCGTCTGGTTTGTCTGAACTTAGTAGTGCACACAGATGGAGAGCTACGCACGTGCGCGCTGAAAGGCAGGCTCTTTATGCCAATAGGAGAGGGGTCAGCTGATCGGGACGATCAGCTGATCCCGGCGTGGCAGGGGATTGGCTGAAGAGAACTGGGCGGCGCTGAGGAGCGCTTTGCTATATATACTCCTTGCCTGTCAGTTGCTGGTTGTCTGGCGTTGCAAATGCTTCTGTGTTAGCACTCAGACCTTAGTCAGATCTTTCAGTGTGGTTGAACCAGGAGGACCTGGGAATCCACACTTAGCCAGATTACTGTGTTACTATTGTGTTATACTTCAGACTAGTTCCAGGGTGTTGAGACCACGGACCTCACACCCAAGACTAGGGATACTGTGTTACTATTGTGTTATTGTTACGATCGCTTCTGCAGCGTTTACTGCTGGCTGCAGTGGTATTGCAACCCAAGCAGTTCTGATGTCATTACATGCATTTGCTTGCATAGTTTGGTTTGTGTATGAGTGAAGGAACCACCGCTCGACCCCACCGGTGGATAATTGTGCTGGACCGGGTTAGCAAAACCTCAGGAACACTCCAACAGAAGAAAGGTCCGCACCAATTCACCACGAATCCTCTTTATTGTTAGGACATATCCTGTATTAAAACATGGAATCTCAAACTGACATGTTTCGGACCTACTGGTCCTTAATCATAGCTATGATTAAGGACCAGTAGGTCCGAAACATGTCAGTTTGAGATTCCATGTTTTAATACAGGATATGTCCTAACAATAAAGAGGATTCATAGTTTGGTTTGCACTTAAACTAGTTGCTGATTCCATCTGCAGTCGCTCTGAAGTTAATGACAGTTTAATATGCTTTTGTGTAAACAAACATTGTCTGCTGCAATGGAGTGGCAATCCCTTTCCTGCAGGCTGCATATCATTGTCTGCCTTTTCCTGCTGTCAGCCTGTGATTAATTACCATTCACTTGTGTGGGAATATGCAGGTCTGCTCCCATTGGATGACCTCAGTATAAAGAACTGCTTCCTGCAATGCTCCATGGGCTACCATAGTCTCAGATTCTGTCTGTTACTCTGTGCGGCTCCCACCTCGTTCCTAGTCCGTGTAGACTGTGCTGACTCCTGCAAAGGGGTCAGCGAGTCCTCCTAGTTCTGCTCTTGTTCTAGAAGTTGTTACTTTGCTTGTCTTGTGTCATATATTGGTTCATCGCCAATATATACGCGTACTTGCACGTTTTGTTATTTTCCTTGTATTCGTGTTACGTTGATACATCAGTGTCACTGATATATACGTACACGAACTGTTTATATCCTGTGTTCAGTTAGTCAGCCTTCCAGCACGTTTTGGTAGGTTGCGCGTATCGTGATCACCCGTGCTGAGTTAGTATCCTGCTCCTGGTTCTGTTTGTGGATTGCGTTCATCTCTGCGAAGAGATAGCGAATCCTTCTGAGTCCTGTTCCCTGTATTGCTCCAGTCCTAGTCAGTGTTCCTGCTTATGTCATATATCGGTTCATTGCCGATATATACATATGTTAGTCAGACGTTACAAATAGTTTCATTGATATCTGCAATTGTAATACGCTAGGAAAACATACTTATTGTATATTTGTCTGTGTTACGTTCATCTATCTTGATCCTCCTATTTCCTGACTATCCTGTCCTGTCTTTGTGAGGCACGCCATCGCTGCAACGCATTGGCTGCCTCATTCCAGTCTGTCTTGTTGTGGACGCTTGCTGTCACTGAGTAGTGGCTAGTTAAGCAAGCGTTCATTCTGTCTGCCTGTCCTGATCTCCTCAGTCCTGGTTTATGCGCTCAGCGCTACTTTGCGCTGAGACGTTATCACGAAAGTATTGTTTGTGGCTGTTCGGATCTGCACCGGCTCTGTGCGTCACAATCTCATGTTGGAGTCAGTCCTCTCCTCCACTAAACTGGGGATATCCTGATTCCTTGTGCTGGTGTGTGTACCTCCTTCACGTCAGCTTATGTGTTGCATGCTGACTGTGGAGAATAAGCCCACCAAGCCTAACAGTTATACTTCAGACTAGTTCCAGGGTGTTGAGACCACGGACCTCACACCCAAGACTAGGCCTTGTTTGATATCTGTTATGACCTATTGCTTTCCTGACTCTCCTTCGGCTTTCTGATTCGGTACCTAAGCATATCTGATTACCTGTTGCCAACCTTGCCTGTCCCTGGTTACCAAATCAGCCTTCTGTCTCTGTACCTTATCTGCTCGTGTGTTGTCGACCCGATCTGACCAACCCTTTTGGCTGTCACCCGCCCCCTGGGTGTTCAGTCCATCTTCAGGGACCCCCTGTCTCTCAGAGGGACCTCTCTGTAAACCAGTCAGGAACTCATCCTCTAGGAGTCCTTTGACTGCAGTAGAGTCTGACTCTTCTGGTTAGAGTCATCTGCTCCTCAGGTGATTCTACTCATTACTGTTGCACCAAACACTTACATGTTTTCAGGTGTCCAGAGGTTGGTTATACTTGTATTATTGGTGATTCTGCAGATCATTAATAATCAGGTATAAATCTGTATTCTTGGTGATACTGCAGATCACCAATAATCAGATTCTCTCTGTGTGCTGACACCGATCGTTACAGAACGCCAGACCAAAAAGCAAAATGGACGCATTTAACAGTCGTCTTGATACACTCACCACCTCGGTGGAAAATCTCATCAGAGTGATGGACGGTCAGCAGGCCCAGATCTCTGCTTTATCTGGGTCTCTACAGGTCCTTCAGACGACTGTAAATTCAGTGCGATCTCCTCCAGTTACAGACCTGCGGATGTCTGTACCCGAAAGGTTTTCTGGTCATAGATCTGACTTTCAGAATTTTAAGAATCGTGTAATGTCATATTTTGTACTGAGACCTAACTTGTCAGAAACAGAGGCACAGAGAGGATTACATTTATTAAGACCCTACTCTCAGGTGATGCTCAAACCTGGGCATATAGCCCACAGACAGGGCACGAAGCGCTAACATCAGTAGAGGAATTTTTTAAGTCCATGGCCATAATTTATGATGATCCGGACATTGCCTCTACTGCTGAGCGGAAGTTAAAGACCTTGCGTCAAGGCAAGGATCCAGTAGAAGTCTATGCAGCTGAATTCAGAAAGTGGTCAGTGTCAGCTAGGTGGGGGGCTTTTGCATTGCTAGATTGTTTTTTATCAGGGCTGTCAGACGCAGTTTCAGAGTTGATGTTGGGACACCCTGAACCAAAAACCATTGAGGAGGCAATCTCTTTAGCGGTGCGGGTTGATCGCCGGTTGCGGTATCAAAAGCAAACCCGTGGTAGAAACATGGTCAGATATGTCTCTTATGCCTCTCCTCCACCCGCCTCGCCTCCGCCAGAACCAATGCAAATTGGTCAGTCCAAGTTGACGCGGATAGAGAGGAGTCGCAGGAAAACAGAACAGCTCTGTTTATACTGTGCAGAGGAGGGCCATAGAGTGCAGAATTGCCCCAAGAAGTCAGGAAACGCTGCCGCCTATGTGTAGTCAGAGGTAATACCCTAGGCGCGCAGTCTTTACCTCTAGATAACAATCGTCTGCTCCTTCCCTGTTCTGTCACATGGGAGGGTCAGACTGTTACCACTGAAGCTTTCATTGACTCTGGTTCAGCGGCTAATTTTATAGATTACGAGTTTGCAAAGAAATTGGAAATTCCCATGCTCCCATTGGATCAGCCGATTTTGGTCACTGCTGTAGATGACTCTCCTCTGCAGAGTAGACATCCCTTGTCCCGTACTCCAAATTTGAGATTCAGTGTTGGGGTACTGTATGGGGAGGATCTGCAATTTCTGGTCTTGCATATGGCAACTTCTACCATCATTCTTGGCATGCCCTGGTTACAACTCCGGTACCCTCAGATAGACTGGGTTTCAGGTCAGCTAACGAGCTGGTCGTCCCATTGTTATCATCATTGTTTGGCGAAGGTAACCATGGGTCATACCAACGTTCAGGTTGAAGGGGTGCCAAGACAATACGAAGAATTTGCTGACGTTTTCTGTCCCAAGTCAGCAGATAAACTTCCCCCCCACCGTGTCTTCGATTGTCCCATCGATTTGAGATCTGGTTGTATGCCACCCAGGGGTCAACTCTATAACCTGTCTGGGCCTGAGAAACTAGCTATGCAGGAATACATCAGAGAAAACTTGGCTAAAGGGTTCATCCGTCCCTCCCGTTCACCAGCAGGGGCAGGATTATTTTTTGTAAAGAAAAAAGACGGAGGCCTCCGTCCTTGCATTGATTATCGAGGCCTAAATACGATCACAGTGAAAAATCGTTACCCCTTACCCTTGATTGACGATTTGTTCACACAGGTGACCAACGCCAAAATTTTCTCAAAGCTTGATCTAAGAGGTGCATACAACCTAGTGCGTATTAGGGATGGTGACGAATGGAAGACGACCTTCAACACACCCGACGGGCATTACGAGTACCTGGTGATACCCTTCGTGTTGTGTAATGCTCCGGCCGTCTTCCAGGAGTTAATTAACGAGGTGGTCAGGGAAGTGTTGGGAAAGTTTGTCCTGGTCTATTTGGATGCTATATTGATCTTTTCGTCCAATCTCACTGAACATCGCAGGCATGTCACGTTTATGCTAGAAAAGCTAAGACAGAATCAGCTTTATGCCAAACTGGAGAAATGCCTCTTCGAAGTAACCTCGGTTGCCTTCTTGGGGTACATCATCTCCACCTCTGGTCTTTCAATGGACCCAGGGAAGGTTTCTGCTGTCCTGGAGTGGCCTCAGCCTGTTGGACTGAAAGCACTCCAGAGATTTCTGGGGTTTGCCAACTATTACAGAAGGTTCATTAAGGGGTACTCTACCATCATCGCTCCCCTCACCAGTCTCACCAAAAAAGGGGCCGACACTCATCACTGGTCAGCAGAGGCTCATGTGGCCTTTTCCACCTTAAAGAAACTGTTCTGTTCCGCACCTATACTGAGACATGTTGACGTCACCTTTCCCTTCATTGTAGAAGTTGATGCTTCAGAGGTGGGGGTGGGAGCTGTATTGTCTCAGAGATCAGGCTTGCAGGGAAAGCTCCACCCATGTGCCTACTTTTCCCGTAGATTTTCACCCGCAGAGAAAAACTACGACATAGGCAACCGGGAGCTGTTGGCCATTAAGTTAGCTTTTGAGGAATGGCGACACTGGCTCGAGGGTGCAGAACACACTATCACAGTTTATACAGATCATAAGAATTTGGAGTATATAGAGGGTGCTAAGAGACTTCGCCCTCGCCAGGCCCGGTGGTCCCTGTTCTTTGCAAGATTTAGATTTATAATTACATATACTCCTGGTAGTAAGAACATCAAGGCCGAAGCCTTATCCAGGTGTTTCGAACCTGAGACAGTGCAGCCTGCATCCCTGAGACCATCCTACCTCAGAAGGTAGTTCTGGCAGCCACTGAGACCTGGAAGGATTGGACAGTCACTTTGAGTCCTTACCAACAAGATATCCCAGAGGGGAAGCCTGATGGGGTCATGTTTGTGCCACTGCCTTTCCGTTTACAACTCCTACAACTGTTTCATTCACTCAAAAATGCTGGTCATCCTGGGGCCACCAGAACTCAGCATCTACTGGCTAGATGTGCCTGGTGGCCTACATTGGCAACAGATTGTAAGGAGTTTGTAAGAGAGTGTGCCATGTGTGCAAGGAGTAAACCCTCTCGTCAGGCCCCTGTTGGCACTTTACAGTCCTTGACAGTCCCCAGTGAACCATGGACCCATATCTCCATGGATTTCGTGGGTGAGCTCCCTCGGTCTGAGGGCAAGTCAGTAATTTGGGTGGTAGTGGACAGATTCAGTAAGATGGCTCATTTTGTCCCTCTGAAAGGACTCCCCTCGGCCCAGGAATTGGCTGATCTCTTCATCCAGCACATTTTCCGGCTGCATGGCATTCCGGAGAATGTAGTGTCAGATCGGGGGGTCCAATTTGTTTCAAAGTTTTGGAGGGCCTTCTGCCATCAATTAGACATGGATCTCGCATTTTCATCAGGCTACCACCCACAGACCAACGGCCAGACCGAGAGAGTTAACCAATCCCTGGAACAGTTCCTCAGGTGTTATGTTGCAGATGCACAATCTGAATGGGTAAAATTTTTGCCGTTTGCGGAATTTGTGCACAACAATCTAAAAAGTTCCTCTTCTGGGTTTTCCCCATTTCAGGTGGTGTCGGGAAGATCACCCAAGTTTGCTCCCTTGCCGGTCGCATCTACACCCTTTCCGGCTCTGGAGGATTGGCAAAGGGCCCTGAGGGAGATTTGGGGAATGGTTAAGAAGAACCTGGGGAAAGCTTTTCAAACCCAGAAAAGACAGGCAGATAAAAGACGGTCTGTAGAGTGGAAATTCTCTCCAGGGGATTTGGTATGGGTGTCCACTCGTCATTTAGCCCTGAAGCAACTGTCACCCAAGCTGGGCCCTAGATTTATAGGACCTTTTCCAGTGGCCAAGAAAATCAATAATGTCACTTATGCGATTGATCTTCCAGCCAGTATGAGAGGTGTGAGATCATTCCATGTGTCTCTTTTAAAGCCAGCAGTACACGTGGATTCCTCTCCCCCCCCCCCTCCCTGTGTTGGTGGATGAACAACCAGAGTATGAGATTGAAAAGATCCTGGATTCTCGTCTGGTGTAGAATTCTGTGCAATACCTGGTTTCTCCGCAGCAGCATGCGTCTGGTTTGTCTGAACCTAGTAGTGCACACAGATGGAGAGCTACGCGCGCGCACTGCAAGACAGGCTCTTTATGCCAATAGGAGAGGTGTCCCCTGCGTGGCAGGGGATTGGCTGAAGGGAACTGGGCGGCGCTGAGGAGCGCTTTGCTATATATACTCCTTGCCTGTCAGTTGCTGGTTGTCTGGCGTTGCAAATGCTTATGTGTTAGCACTCAGACCTTAGTCAGATCTTTCAGTGTGGTTGAACCAGAAGGACCTGGGAATCCACACTTAGCCAGATTACTGTGTTACTATTGTGTTATACTTCAGACTAGTTCCAGGGTGTTGAGACCACGGACCTCACACCCAAGACTAGGGATACTGTGTTATACTTCAGACTAGTTCCAGGGTGTTGAGACCACGGACTTCACACCCAAGACTAGGCCTCGTTTGAAATCTGTTATGACCTATTGCTTTCCTGACTCTCCTTCTGCTTTCTGATTCGGTACCTACGCATATCTGATTACCTGTTGCCAACCTTGCGTGTCCCTGGTTACCAAATCAGCCTTCTGTCTCTGTACCTTATCTGCTCGTATGTTGTCGACCCGATCTGACCAATGCTTCTGGCTGTCACCCGCCCCCTGGGTGTTCAGTCCATCTGCAGGGACCCCCTGTCTCTCAGAGGGACCTCTCTGTAAACCAGTCAGGGACTCATCCTCTAGGAGTCCTTTGACTGCAGTAGAGTCTGACTCTTCTGGTTAGAGTCATCTGCTCCTCAGGTGATTCTACTCATTAATGTTGCACCAAACACTTACACGTTTTCAGGTGTCCAGAGGTTAGTTATACTTGTATTATTAGTGATTCTGCAGATCATTAATAACCAGGTATAAAACTGTATTCTTGGTGATACTGCAGATCACCAATAATCAGATTCTCTCTGTGTGCTGACACCGATCGTTACAAAATTATTTTTGAAATATGGTCTATCACGACACCTCAAACTACAGCATAATCAATGCATAGAAGGAACAAAAATTTGCCCCATAGAACATATTACAGAACAGTCCCCAAACAGACACGGAACCCTAAAATCCAGGGAAATGTATTGGATTTTTCAGCTGAATACACTGCAACCCAATGGTCTGAACATAATCTTTTAAACATCTTCAGACCAAATCCCTGAGTAGCATCTCCAGATCTAATCCATTAACCTGCCACATATACCTACAAGCAGGGTTTCCAGGTTAAGAGCAGACAAAAACGCTCAGACTAAGGGTACGTGCGCATCAGGTTTTCGCGGGCAGCCCGTCGTTTGGGGCGTCCGGGCGACCCATCGTTTTGGGCGTCGGGTCAGGCATGTGTGCAGTCTGTCGTTCAGCTGGTGGGACTGGACTTGGGCGATCTGCTTGGCGGTTCACTCGGGTCCGGTCTTGCTGGCTGGGCGGCGGATGTGCGTGCGTGGCGGCGAATTGTTTGCGGGGTCCGACGTGTGTACGAGCCTTAGGACATGACTCTTTATATACTTAATTATCTGTTGCACAGAGATCTTGAAAAAAGCGGTACAGGACATATTAGAGTACAACTGAATGTGCATACGCCCCTTTAATTACCATTATTGGTTGCGCCCATGGGGACACTGCCTGTGAAGTCCAAGCATAATTTCTATGTATTTATTTACTCCATCAAGATTTCTCTAACAGGATCTAACCTTTTCCTAGTCTGCCTATTATTACATATGTTTTTTGTTATTATGATCAATATTACTGCTATTAATTATTGTTTTAATTATTGCCACCTCTCTATGGTTTTATTTTTTATTTTTTTTATTGATTATTTGTGCTTGCAATATCATATCGGTCTTGTATCATGTAACTAAATACATGACTTTCTCAGACTAAAGAACTCCTTACTGAATGGGTGCTGGATTGCTGAACTGGAGGAGCCACGATTTGAACCCAGGTCCCGTGTCAGAGGCAGAACCCTTAACCATTACACTATCAGGGACGGATCTGGGGGGGGGGGGGGCGGACGGGTCTCTTGCCCCAGGCGCAGTTTGTTGAATTCTTAAAAAGGCGGCAAAATTTGGATGGGGAATGGCAGTTTAGGTGCCAAAACCTGACCTTGCCCCAGGCGCAACTTGGCCTAGATCCGTCCCTGTACACTATCCAGCCACTATGGCTCCATACTATCTTTAGCCCTCAATTTCCCACGGCTATTTTTTTTTATTATTATTATTCATTATGCCACACTTAACATGGCCACCGAAACCTCCCTAGGAAGGTCTCTGCTGCTGATGGGCCACCGTACTTATAAGACACAGCAGCAAACCCTTCCGGGTAAGACCTGATAACACCAGCAGGTCATCTTGCGAGAGTTCCTTATTTAATAGCACAATGTGGTGTCAGTGTACAAACGGTGCCCTGAAACAAGACTACCCTGGTGTTAGGTACAAGACAGATCTCTCTCCTTTTTATTGCTTCACAATCTTACTCCGTCCTCTGCCTTTTAATGAGCGACCTTACAACAGAGACATATTCTCCCTTCTTTTATTGGTATTTACCTTTTCCTGCAGCCCTCTTTATAATTTCCATACCTACATTATAGCTCTCACAGTTGTCTCCCCTACCCCTCAGGAGATGTGAGCACCTGCCCATTTATCCCCTGTCACGTTATCATCACCAGCATTCGATTTTGTGGCACTGGGACACTTCCCTATATATTAGAGCAGTCCTCTTATACTGTTACTGAGTACTATAGGATTACTCTCCCTGCACCCCCCCCTTTTTGACAATCCCATATATATTGGAATGAGTTTTATAATTTGCTCCTCCCCAAAGATATGTGCTATCTGTTGTATCATATTTTTAAATGTAAATAGATTTTACTGTAAACTTGCCATACTGTATATAATTTTTTAATTTGTTTGTTATTGTTTTAACACAATATCTGTATCATTTCTGAGTGCTACTGTTATTTTTTAAAGGCACGTTACCGACCTGAGGAAACGTTTTTTACCATGAAACACATTGTCGAGTGCATGAATAAATATTTTTGAACTTTTCATCAGAAACCTGATTTATATATCTAGAACAAGAACCCTAAAAGGTAGTACACCACATAAGCTATTGTTGGATACTGCCTTTTGGAAATCTCTGTACACTTAAAGAGAGTCTGAAGCGAGAATAAATCTCGCTTCAGACCTCATAAATAGCAGGGGCACGTGTGCCCCTGCTAAAACGCCGCTATAGCGCGGCTTAACGGGGGTCCCTTCACCCCTAAATCCCCCTCGGTGCAGCGGGGGAGCGCTTCCTGGTTGGGGCAGGGCTAACCGCCGCAGCCCTGCCCCACGCGCGTCTGTCAGCGCGTATCTCCGCCTCTCCCCCGCCCCTCTCAGTCTTCCTTCACTGAGAGGGGCGGGGGAGAGGCGGCGATGCGCCGCTGACAGACGCGACTGGAGGCAGGGCTGCAGCCGTTAGCCCTGCCTCCAGGAAGCAATAAATCTGCGACCTTTCTACGACACTCTTTTGCGGGGGGTGGGTTGGGGGTGAAGGGACCCCCGTTTAGCCGCGGGATAGCGGCGTTTTAGCAGGGGCACACGTGCCCCTGCTATTTATGAGCTCTGAAGCGAGATTTATTCTCGCTTCAGAGTCTCTTTAACAACATTAGAAACGGGCGCCTCCAGTTCTTACAGTACTTCTGAGTTGCTGGGCAGAAGCTGTGAATCGGGGACACCGCCACTACCACCGTCTACCCTCATCCATATTGTGTGATATTATTTAAACGACCTCCCATCCTTCTATTTCTGTATTCAGTAAATTGACAGTTCTCAAAAAATGTGCTGAAGATTTGCCATCTTTGAAAGTACTTGTATTCCCGGCAACTTTGGCTCTTAGTGACAGTGGAAATCCCCACTTATAATAGCCTTTTTTAATATATATATATATATATATAATATATATATACTAAGGGTGAGAGAACGCGGAAAAGCCGCCGCGTGTACTGACAGCAAGGCGGCTGATTCCGTGTCCAATGCGGCGGTTTACACGCGGAAGCGTGCGTCTGGTAACATGGCAGAACGCCTAAAAGCTGCCGCATGTATTGACAGCAAGGCGGTTGGTTCCGCGTCCAGTGCGGCGGTTTGCACGCAGCAGCGTGTGCCTGATGTGGCTGAATCTGTTAGTTCACACAGGCTTAGGAATACACGCGCGCGCGCTGAGAGGCAGAACTTTTATGGTGGGCATGGGGGGAGCAGCTGACCAGGCCGATCAGCTGACCCCAGAGCTGGTAACTATTGGTGGATCACTTAGGGGTGGCGCCAGAGAGCACTACTCTATATATAGTTACTGCTGGCCAGTCACAAGTTGTTGTTGCGAACACTACGTGGAAGCACTCAGACCTTAGTCAGATCCAACAGTGTGTTTGAACCAGGAGGACCTGGGAATTCACACTGAGCCAGATAACTTGTATTATCATTCTGTTATATGTTAGACTAGTTCCAGGGTGTAGAGACCACGGACCTCACACCCAGACTATGGAACTCGTGTTATCATTCTGTTATACATCAGACTAGTTCCAGGGTGTAGAGACCACGGACCTCACACCCAGACTAGGGAACTTGTTATACATCAGACTAGTTCCAGGGTGTAGAGACCACGGACCTCACACCCAGACTAGGCATTGTTTGATATCTGTTATGACTTATTGCTTTCCTGACTACTCCTCTGATCTCTGATTCGGTACCTTGCACATCTGATACTCTGTTGCCAAACCCTGCTTGCCTTGGATACCGAATAAGCTTTCTGTCTCTGTACTTTGTCTGTCCGTGTGTTGCCGACCTGGTTTGGCCGACCTCGAGAGCTATCTCTCCCCTTAAGAGATAGTCTCCGTATCAGATAGTGACATCCACCTTCAGGTGTCACTCACTCTCTGGTCCTTCCTACCTCCAGCCTGACTCCACCCCTTGGAGAGTCTCAGGCTGCTGCAAGGTTCCTGTACTCTCTAAAGCAGTATTGCCTATACTGCCCAAAATCACCTGCTCATCAGGTGTGTTTCTCAAAGTATTACTGTTACACCAAACACTCTTATATACATAGGTGTCCAGAGGTTAGTAATATATCTGTATTATCGGTGATTCTGCAGAGCATCAATAATCAGGTATATATCTGTATTCTTGGTGATACTGCAGATCACCAATAATCAGATTCTCTCTGCGTGCTGACACCGATCGTTACAGAATGGCAGACCAAACCCAAATGGACGCACTCAGCAGCCGTCTTGATGCACTCACCGCTACGGTGGAGAATTACACCCGAGTGCTGGACAGTCACCAGACCCAAATCAACGCTTTGTCAGGGACTGTAGAAGTCTTTCAGATGGCTGTGAATGCAGTGCGATCTCCTCCTAGCACAGACATACGCATGTCTGTACCTGAAAGGTTTTCTGGTCACAGATCTGACTTCCGGAATTTTAGAAATAGAGTGTTATCATACTTTGAGTTGAGGCCTAATTCATCAGGAACCATGGCACAGAGAGTAACCTTTATTAAGACTTTATTGTCAGGGGATTCCCAGACTTGGGCATATAGTCTTCAGACAGGGGATCAGGCCCTAACCTCGGTGGAAGAGTTTTTTTAAAGCTATGGCCATAATTTATGATGATCCGGACATTGCCTCTACCGCTGAGCGGAAGCTCAAGATGTTACGGCAGGGCAAAGGTCAGCAGCCTGAAGCTCTCCTAGGGGGTGGAGTCAGGCTGAAGGTCGGAAGGATCAGAAAGTGAGTGACACCTGATTATGGATGTTACTATCAGATCTGGAGACTATCTCTTAATAGGAGAGATAGCTCTCGAGGTCGGGCAAGCCAGGTCAGCAACACACGATCAGATAAAGTACATAAACAGAAGGCTGATTCGGTATCCAAGGCTAACAGGGTTTGGCAACAGAGTATCAGATATGCGAGGTACTGAATCAGATGACAGAGGAGTAGTCAGAAAAAGCAATAAGTCATAACAGTTATCAAACAATACCTAGTCTGGGTGTGAGGTCCTTGGTCTCTACACCCCAGAACTAGTCTGAAGCATAACAGAAATGAATTGCACAAGTTCCCTAGAGTTAGGTGTGAGGTCCGTGGTCTCAGCACCCTGGAACTAGTCTGGAGTATAACACAGATGACAGTACAGTTCCCTAATCTTGGGTGCGAGGTCCGTGGTCTCAGCACCCTGGAACTAGTCTGAAGTATAACACAGATGACAACACAGTTCCCTAATCTTGGGTGCGAGGTCCGTGGTCTCAGCACCCTGGAACTAGTCTGGAGTATAACACAGATGACAACACAGTTCCCTAATCTTGGATGCGAGGTCCGTGGTCTCAGCACCCTGGAACTAGTCTGGAGTATAACACAGATGACAGTACAGTTCCCTAATCTGGGTGTGAGGTCCGTGGTCTCTACACACTGGAACTGGTCTAAGAATAAACAGAATAATGATACAAAGTTTCTGGCTCAGTGTGAATTCCCAGGTCCTCCTGATTCAAACACACTGTGGGATCTGACTAAGGTCTGAGTGCTTCCAAGTAGTGATCGCACCGGCAGACAACTTGAGACTGGCCAGCAGCAAGTATATATGGAGCAGTGCTCTCCAGCACCACCCCTAAATGATCAACCAATAGAATCTTGCCCTGGCGTCAGCTGATCAGCGCGATCAGCTGACCTTCTCCGGTTTAGCATAAGAGTTCTGCCTCTCATTGCGTGCGCGCGTGTTTCTAAGCCTGTGTGCACTAAGAGACCCAGCCACACCAGACCCACGCTGCTCCGCACAAACAGTGGCGCTTTACGCGGAATCAGCCGCCTTACCGCTGTCACAAGCGGCGGCTCCTCCGCGTTCTGCCCTGCCACCAGACGCACGCGTCCGCGTGCAAACCGCCGCATTGGACGTGGAAACAGCCGCCTCCTCACCAACAGACGCGGTGGCTTTTCCACGTTCTCTCACACAATGCAGATTGGTCGGTCGAGATTGTCCCGGGTGGAACGGAGGCGCAGAGAAACAGAACAGCTCTGTCTATACTGTGCAGAGGGTGGTCATAAAGTGCAGAATTGTCCCAAGAAGTCGGGAAACGCTGCCGCCTAGGTTTAGTCGGAGGTAATACCCTAGGTGCACAGTCATTACCTCTAGATGATAAACGTTTGCTTCTCACTTGTACTATATCTTGGAGGGATAAGACAGAGACCACTGAGGCCTTCATTGATTCTGGCTCAGCAGCCAATTTTATGGATTATGAATTTGCTAAGAAATCGGGGATCCCGATCTCCCCATTAAAACAACAGAATCGGGTCACTGCGGTGGATGATTCCCCCCTGCAGAGTAACCACCCTTTGTCTCAGACCCCAGAGTTAGGGGTCACAATAGAGGTGTTACATAAAGAAAGTTTACAATTCCTGGTGTTACGAATGACAACCTCCACGATCATTCTTGGCATGCCATGGTTACAAATTCACTCGCCTCAGATCAATTGGGCTACAGGTCAGCTAACGAGCTGGTCTACCCATTGTTATCATCATTGTCTAGCAAAAGTAACCTTAGGTAAAACCAAGATTCACATGGAGGGATTGCCAGATCAGTATTTTGTCCCAAGTTAGCAGATAAACTTCCTCCTCACCGTCCTTTTGATTGCCCCATTGATCTTAGGTCTGGTTGTATGCCCCCTAGAAGTCATCTCTATAATTTATCTGGGCCAGAGAATTTAGCCATGCAAGAATACATCCGAGAAGATTTAGCCAAAGGTTTTATTCGTCCTTCTCGGTCCCCAGCAGGGGCAGGTTTCTTTTTTGTGAAAAAGAAGGATGGAGGCCTCCGTCCATGCATTGATTATCGGGGCTTAAATAAAATCACAGTAAAAAATCATTATCCTTTGCCTTTAATAGACGATTTATTTACTCAAGTCACCAATGCTAAGATTTTCTCGAAACTGGATGTAAGGGGTGCATACAACCTTGTGCGTATCAGGGACGGTGATGAATGGAAGATGGCCTTTAACACGCCCGACGGGCACTACGAGTACCTAGTGATGCCCTTCGGGTTGTGTAATGCCCCGGCCGTCTTTCAGGAGCTGATTAATGAAGTCTTCAGAGAGGTTTTGGGCAAATTCGTCTTGGTGTATTTAGATGACATACTAATTTTCTTGTCCAACCTCTCAGAGCACCAGAAACATGTTAGGTTTGTGTTACGGAAATTAAGACACAATGGCCTCAATTCACTAAACTTATCTCCTGTCTTTAATAACTCTTCTAGAGTTGTTACCATGGTGATAAGGCATGTAGTATTCAGGAAACATTTTACCTCAGGCAAGCCTAAAGTTAACTCTTCTGTCTTTAAATTAACTCTCCAATCCTTAAAATAACTCCAGAGTTAAAGACAAGCTGTTAATTAGCTGCATGTGAAAATAACTACAGAGGAGGTAAATTAACTACAGAGGAGGTAAATTAACTACAGAGGAGGTAAATTAACTACAGAGGAGGTAAATTAACTACAGGAGAGGTAACTTAAGGAATGAAGAGGCAAGATAACTCTCTCACGTGTGGAGGTAAGTTTTCTCTTGCCTTATTATCTCTAGCATGATCTTAGTGAATTGAGGCCAATATGCTGTATGCTAAGTTGGAGAAGTGCATTTTCGAAGTGACCTCTGTCGCCTTTCTGGGGTACATAATGGGCAGTAAACCATTTACCAGTGGTTTTGGCACTGTGAGCAGGTGCCAGGTCGTGCTGAAAAATGAAATCTTCATCTCCATAAAGCTTTTTAGCAGATGGAAGCATGAAGTGCTCCAAAATCTCCTGATAGCTAGCTGCATTGACCCTGCCCTTGAAAAAACACAGTGCACCAACACCAGCAGCTGACATGGCACCCCAGACCATCACTGACTGTGGGTACTTGACACTGGACTTCAGGCATTTTGGCATTTCCCTCCCCCCCAGTCTTCCTCCAGACTCTGGCACCTTGATTTCCAAATGACATGTAAAAGTTGCTTTCATCCAAAAAAGTACTTTGGACCGCTGAGCAACAGTCCAGTGCTGCTTCTCTGGAGCCCAGGTCAGGCGCCTCTGCCGCTGTTTCTGGTTCAAAAGTGGGTTCATGCTTCCATCTGCTGAAAAGCTTTATGGAGATGAAGATTTTATTTTTCAGCATGACCTGGCACCTGCTCACAGTGCCAAAACCACTGGTAAATGGTTTACTGACCATGGTATTACTGTGCTCAATTGGCCTGCCAACTCTCCTGACCTGAACCCCATAGAGAATCTGTGGGATATTGTGAAGAAAAAGTTGAGAGACGCAAGACCAAACACTCTGGATGAGCTTAAGGCCGCTATCGAAGCATCCTGGGCCTTCATAACACCTGAGCAGTGCCACAGGCTGATTGCCTTCATGCCACGCCGCATTGAAGCAGTCATTTCTGCAAAAGGATTCCCGACCAAGTATTGAGTGCATAACTGGACATAATTATTTGAAGGTTGACTTGTTTTTGTTTTAAAAACACTTTTATTTTATTGGTCGGATGAAATATGCTAATTTTTTGAGATAGGAATTTTTAGTTTTCATGAGCTGTATGCCAAAATCATCAATATTAAAACAATAAAAGGCTTGAACTACTTCAGTTGTAGTGTAATGAATCTAAAATATATGAAAGTCTAATGTTTATCAGTACATTACAGAAAATATTCAACTTTATCACAATATGCTAATTTTTTGAGAAGATCCTGTACATAGGTGTCCAGAGGTTAGTAATAAATCTGTATTATCGGTGATTCTGCAGATCATCAATAATCAGGTATATATCTGTATTCTTGGTGATACTGCAGATCAGATTCTCTCTGCGTGCTGACACCGATCGTTACATATATATATATATATATATATATATATATATATATATCTATATATATATATATATATATATATATGTATTATTATTATTTATTTTTTTTCCAAGTATTGTAAGTATAAGTAGTTTTCTGCTTTTGGTGGTCCTTCTCGATAGATCTTGAAATAGCTCTATTTTCCAGTCATTAAATTTAATTGCATTTTGGGATCTTGCTTTCATTAGGATCTTTTCTTTTATGCCAAATGAGTGTGTTCTACATAGAACATCCATACTTCTGCTGCCGTAATGATTTTTTTCTCTTCCCACTATATGTATCTTATCATTCTCGATGTTTGTTGATGATTCTTCTCCTAGTATTTCTGTAGCCTGTAGGGGCCCCCAAGTTGTCCCTCCCCCATCTGAACTGTTGCTCTCCAGGGACACTGCAGAGTCTTTTAAGTTGGGGGATGATTGGGGGAGGGTCAGCAACCAGCTCAGGGGCCCAGGAGGGAAATTTGGCTGCAACAAAGGGCCTCTGATGACGCTCGAGGGTGGTGTCTGTTGGGGGGCCCCAGGCTAATTTTGCCCTAGGGCCCCATTGTTACTTGAACCGGCCCTGTAGGAGGGAATCCACTAATTTTTATATTGCTTCTTCTATTTCTCTTTTCTTGATCGTCTATTTTTCTAGCTAGGTCCTTTATCGTTTCCTTCTGAGATTGAATTTCTTCTGTAGTGTTTTTGCCGCAGACTTGTAGCTCCTTTACATTGATTTTCAAGACCTCCATTCTGTCCATTAGGTCAGTTATGGTCTCTTTTAGAGGTTTTATCTCTTTACACACAGTTTATTGAATTTTTTTTTTTTGCACTGTATCCACCGTCTCTTGCACTTTTTTAGTGAATTCCTCTAACATATTCCTCATTTTTTCATCCAGCATGTCCTCTGTCCCCCTTTTTTTTTCTTTTTTTTTTTTTTGCGTCTAGTTGTTTGTTACTTTCTTCCCATTTGGGTTGAGATTGAATATTTGCAGCCTCCTTCTCCATAGCTGCATTGGCTTTATGTACCCGACTGATAGCTTCCGCTATAATTTTTTTTTTTAAAGTGGCTTGAAATATCTGTTGGAGTCACGTTACCTGGTTGTGCAATAACATTTGCGTTCATGTAATTTCAACCATAAATGAATTCTCGTAATTATGATCATTTTCATGCCAACATTTTCAGAGTTGCAAAAATGTTTAGAATTAACAGTATTTTGCAGGACAAATTTTCGTGTAAAACTCAAAATTACGATTTTGTTACCCTAAATTTTGTGTGTAATTTTCTGGTGTTACAATAAATTGTAAGTAACACAAAATTAAACACAAAATTACGACCTGCAATGATGTTTATTTAACCTGAAATTTAACCTGAAATGAGATAAAAAATTATGAATTAGAAAATTTCAAATTATTAATTTTCTGATAATTAAAAATTACAATTTTGTGTCGTAATTACAAACTTTGTGTTGTAATTATGAAAACATGAAATTGCAGCTCATCAGTAAGATAATTATCTGGAAAAAAAAAATCAGGCAGAAACAACTTTTAGATTTCCTGACTATTCTTCAGTGATGGCTAGTGAGTTTTAATGCTTTTACTTTTAACATCCTCATTGATTTTTGCACTGCTTTACTAAATAAATATAAACACTGTAAAGAACTCTCACAATCTAGTTATGCAACAAGTTAACTTGTGGTGTTGATCCAGGTATTTTATCTGATTACCATCTGGAATTGGAAAATATTTTTTTTCTCTGTTAAAGCTAATTGGTCCAAACCTTGTAGGTTTATTACCTTCTTGTGTATCAACGGGGATATGCGAGGGTGCAGGCTAGTGTTTTACCATATTTTCTGGTTGATCTTGATATATGTATGTCTTTTTTCAACCAAACTAGCTGTGCAGCCCTGATACACATAAGTCCAGTTAAACAGATGATCACAGGGAATTTTTATCAGTTCCAATGCCAGGGCAGTAGCGGGCATTCCGCTATTACTGCAGTCCATATTACCATGGGTAATGTGTATGTTGCTATGGAAACATGCAATGTAATGTGCATTACCCTAGTAACGTAGGATGTGGTAATAGCTTAATGCCTGCTACTTCATGGGAATAGGAACCAATACAATTTCTGTGCACTCTTTGCACATGGCAGTTTTATCTGGCTTACATGAATCAGTCCCTATGGACCTATATGTGTATGGAAGTATATATTATGTCCTGTGTTTGTTTTCGTTTTGTTTTGTATATTACAAACATATGATTGAGTGTTGTTTTTTTTAAGATTCTGTCCAGGACTGTCCTCGAAATTGTGATGGAAATGGTGAATGTGTATCAGGGG